>NC_072034.1:16554219-16679219 GCF_027791375.1 Indicator indicator | reverse complement strand
ACTGGATGAGCTTCTGGAGCTCCCTTCCAACCCAGAGCATTCTATGATTGCTTTGTGGCAGGTTGGCACCCAGTTCACTCGTGGGGTGTCTGGAGGAGAGAGAAAAAGGACCAACATTGGGATGGAGCTTATCACAGACCCTGCCATCTTGTTCCTGGATGAGCCAACGACTGGACTGGATGCCAGCACTGCCAATGCTGTCCTGCTGCTTCTCAAAAGGTGATGGCTTTGGAAAGAGCTTCCTGGTTTCACCACTCACCTCTGCTGCCCTGCAGGGGTGTTTGACTCCCATCACAGCAGGACAGGGAACTGCTCCCCAGCCAGCCAGGGCTGCAAAGGGGACAGGAGCAGGCAGTGTGAGACTGCAGCCCAGAAGGCCAAGGGCAGCCTGGGCTGCATCCAAAGCAGTGTGGCCAGAGCTGGAGAGAGAGGATCCTGCCCCTCTGCTCTGCTCTGGGGAGACCTCACCTGCAGGGCTGGGGCCAGAGCTGGAGCCCTCAGCACAGGAGGGACCTGGACCTGATGGAGAGGCTCCAGAGGAGGACACAAAAATGCTGAGGGGGTTGGAGCAGCTCTGCTATGGGGACAGGCTGAGGGAGCTGGGGGGGTTCAGCCTGGAGAAGAGAAGGCTGCAGGCAGAGCTCAGAGCAGCCTTGCAGTAGCTGAAGGGGCTCCAAGAAGGCTGCAGAGGGACTGCTGCCAAAGGCCTGCAGGGACAGCCCCAGGGGCAATGGTTTGAAATGAGAGCAGAGCAGATTGAGCTTGGATGTGAGGAACAAGTTCTGCCCCAGGAGGCTGCTGCAACACTGCAAGAGGTTGCCCAGGGAGGTGGTTGAGGCTCCATGGCTGGAGATCTTCCAGGTGAGGCTGGAGAGGGCTGTGGGCAACCTGATCTAGTGGAGGATGTCCCTGCTGAGTGCAGGGGGTTGGCCTGGATGAGCTTTGGAGCTCCCTTCCAGCCCAGAGCATTCTGTGACTCTGAGAGCTGTGTGAATGGTCTCACAGCAGAGCAGGTGCCCCACAGCAGAGCAGATGCCCAGAGCAGTGCAGGTGCCCCCAGCAGTGCCGGTGCCCACAGCAGCACACACAGTGCCCTGCAAAGTGCCTGCATGCTGTGGCTGCCATTTCTCCAGGCCCTGGAGAGCTTCCTTTGTTTTCCTGCCCCCCTGGGGCTGGGAAGTGGGTGACTCACTTGTGCAGTGTGGGCAGGTGGTGGATGTGAATGTGGGGGCTCCTCAGAGCACTGCCAGCTGCTTCCCCAGCCCCACACCACAGGCCCTGGCCCCGGGACAGCAACCACCACAGGCTCTGCCTGGCCTCATTTGATGCCTTTGGTGTTTACTGCAAACAGAGGGGATGAAAAACCTTACCCTCCAGAGCTTTGTGACTGCATCAGAATCTCCTCCTCCAGCAACACTCCCAACCAAAGGGAACTTAATTTTCTCAGGCACTCTAAATATGACCTCCCCTTTTTACTCTGCCTTGGTGAGACCTGGAGTGTTGTGTCCATGTCTGGGCTCCCTACTTCAAGAGGGACAGGGAAATACTGGAGAGAGTCCAAGGGATGTTGAGGGTGATGAAGGACCTGGAACATTTGTGTGGAGAGGAAGGGCTGAGGGATCTGGGGGTGGTGAGCCTGGAGAGGAGAAGGCTGAGGGGGATCTGATCAATGTCTATCAATAGCTGAAGGGTGGGGGGCAAGCAGCAGGGGCCAGGCTCTGCTCAGTGCTGTCCTGGGACAGGACAAGGGGCAAGGGACACAAACTGGAACCCAGGAGCTTCCACCTGAAGAGGAGGAGAAACTGCTTTGGTGTGAGGCTGCTGGAGGCCTGGAGCAGGCTGCCCTGAGAGGTTGTGGAGTCTCCTGCTCTGGAGAGCTTCCAGCCCCACCTGGATGTGTTCCTGTGCCCTGCCCTGGGTGCCCTGCTCTGGCAGGGGGCTTGGACTCCATCCCCAGAGCTCCCTTCCTGCCCCTCCCATCCCACTGCTTCTTTCTTTTCCCTTTCCCCTCTCCTGGCTGCACCCCAACTCAAATCAGGCTCAGCCAACACTTGCCAGTTCTCTTAGCCAAATGCTGAGCTGGCCTTGCCAAGCCAACAGCTCTGTCTCTGTGCCCCCCAGGATGGCCCAGCAGGGCAGGACCATCATCTTCTCCATCCACCAGCCTCGCTACTCCATCTTCCGCCTCTTTGACAACCTGACACTGCTGGCTGCAGGGAGAGTCCTGTTCCATGGCCCAGCTCAGCAGGCCCTCCAGTACTTCCAGGATATTGGTGAGCACCACAGAGCCCTGGGGCAGGCTGCTCAGAGGGGTGGTTGGAGTCTCCTCCTTCCCTGGAGCCTTTGCAGCCCTGTCTGGATGTGTTCCTGTGTGCCCTGTGCTGCATTCTCTGGTCCTGCTCTGGCAGGGGCTTGGACTGGAAGAGCTCCAGAGGTTCCTTCCAACCCCTCACATCCTCTGATCCTGTCATCTCCAGAGGTGCCTTCCAACCCCTCGCATCCTCTGATCCTGTCATCTCCAGAGGTCTCTTCCATCCCCTACAATCCTGTGACCACCCACAACTGCAGCAACCTCTGAAGTTTGTACTGATTTGAACCAAATGCCAGCAGACCTTGGTCAGAATTGGACCAAGCTCAGGGTTCCAGCAGGCTGAAGTATTTCTCTGGGTGCTTAAAGAGCTGGGTCAAGGCTGGGGGCAGAGTGGCTGGAAAGTGCCCAGCAGGGAAAGGCCTGGGGGTGCTGGGTGGCAGCAGCTGGAGAGGAGCCAGGGGGTGGCCAGGGGGGCAAGAAGGGCAGCAGCAGCCTGGGCTGGAGCAGCAATGGTGTGGGCAGCAGGAGCAGGGCAGGGATTGTCCCCCTGGGCTCAGCACTGGGGAGGCCACAGCTTGAGTGCTGGCTTCAGTTTTGGGGCCCTGAGTGCAAGAAGGACCTTGAGGAGCTGGAGCAGGGCCAGAGAAGGGCAAGAAAGGTGGGGAAGGGTGTGGAGAAGAGGGCTGGGGAGGAGCAGCTGAGGGAGCTGGGGGTGTTTGGTGTGGAGAAGAGGAGGCTGAGCTCAGGGAGACCTCATTGCTCTCTGCAGCTCCTGAGAGGAGGCTGCAGCCAGGTGGGGCTTGGGCTCTGCTCCCTAGGAACAAGTGACAGGAGGAGAGGAAATGGCCTCAGGTTGCCCCAGGGGAGGTTTAGGTTGGAGATGAGAAGAAACTTCTTCCCTGAAAGGGTTCTCCAAGCCTGTCCCAGGCTGCCCAGGGAGGTGGTTGAATGCCCATCCCTGGAGGTGTTTCAAGAGGCAGAGCTGTGGTGCTGAGGGCCATGGCTCAGCCCCAGCCTGGGCAGAGGTAGAGAATGGTTGCAGTGGATGCTCTTAAAGGTCTTCTCCAACCAAACTGTTTCTGTATTTCTATGAATCAGTTGCCAATAACACTTGCTCAGGAGTGGGCATGATGTCTGTTAGCAGGGGCAGGGCTTTGCCAGGCTGACCATCTGGAGCCTCTGTTCCAGGATGCATTTGGAGGAGCTGGAAGGTGTCCAGGGAAGGGCCCTGAGGATGAGCAGAGGTCTGGAGCTGCTCTGCTCTGAGGACAGCCTGAGAGAGTTGGGGTTGTGCAGGCTGGAGAGGAGAAGGCTGCCAGGAGACCTTCTGGTGGCCTTGCAGCATCTGAAGGGGGCTCCAAGAAAGCTGGGGAGGGACTTTGGAGGGGGTGAGGGAGGGATAGGAGTGGGGAGGGATGGAGCAAAAGTAGAAGTGGGGAGCTTGAGATTGGATGTGAGGAAGAAGTTGTTGGGCAGGAGGGTGGTGAGAGCCTGGCAGAGGTTGCCCAGGGAGGTGGTGGAAGCCTCATCCCTGGAGGTTTTTGCAGCCAGGCTGGATGTGGCTGTGAGCAACCTGCTGTGGTGTGAGGTGTCCCTGCCCATGGCAGGGGGTTGGGACTGGCTGAGCCTTGAGCTCCCTTCCAGCCCTGACAGTTCTGTGGCTCTGGGATCTCTCTTTGCCTTTGACCTGTTTGTATTTGCATGCTGAGGGCTGACCTCTAACCAGCTGCTGCTGGCTGCACCTTAATTACCCAAAGCCCAGGCTGGGGTTGAGGACACTGTGCCAGCTCCTCTCTCACCTTGCTCTTGCTGCCAGCTCTGTCCAGCAGTGCCATCTCTCTCATGGGCAAGCACTGAGCTCTTGCATCCTGCAGTGCTGGTGGTGGGCACTGTTGCACGGCTGTTTCTCTGGCAGCCATGCACAACCTCCTGCCACTCCCACACCCACCTCTGAGGGGTTGTGATGCTGTTCCTGCAGGGTACCAATGTGAGGCACACAACAACCCTGCTGACTTCTTCCTGGATGTCATCAATGGAGATTCCACAGCAGTGGCCATGGCCATGATGGATGAAACCGAGCCAGGTATGGAGCCCTGAGCTGAGTGCCATCATCATCCTCATCTTGTGACAAAAGCTGTCCAGGTCTGGGCTCCCCACTTCAAGAGGGACAGGGAAATACTGGAGAGAGTCCAAGGGAGGCTAGGAGGATGATGAAGGGCCTGGAATATGTCTGGTGAGGAAGGGCTGAGAGCCCTGGGGCTGCTGAGCCTGGAGAGGAGAAGGCTGAGGGGGATCTGATCAATGTCTATCAATAGCTGAAGGGTGGGGGGCAAGCAGCAGGGGCCAGGCTCTGCTCAGTGCTGTCCTGGGACAGGACAAGGGGCAAGGGACACAAACTGGAAGCCAGGAGCTTCCACCTGAAGAGGAGGAGAAACTGCTTTGGTGTGAGGCTGCTGGAGGCCTGGAGCAGGCTGCCCAGAGAGGTTGTGGAGTCTCCTGCTCTGGAGAGCTTCCAGCCCCACCTGGAGGTGTTCCTGGGTGCCCTGCCCTGGGTGACCCTGCTCTGGCAGGGAGGTTGAACTGGATGATCTCTGGAGGGGTCCATTCCACTCCCCACCACTCTGTGATCCCATGACTCTCAGCCCTCCCAGCTAATTTCGCTTTCCTCTTCCCAGCAGAGAGCACTGAAGCCCAGACTGCAGAGGACTCCATCCTGGCTGAGAAGCTGGCAGAGCAATACTGCAGCTCTTCCTACTACCAGGAGACCAAATCAACTCTGGAGAAGATTTCCTTGGGCAGCCAGAAGAAATCCAAGGCAGTTTTCAGGCAGATCACCTATGCCAACTCCTTCCTTCACCAGCTCAGATGGGTGTCCAAACGTACCTTGAAGAACCTGGTGGGCAACCCTCAGGCTTCCATAGCTCAGGTAACCCTGGGTCCATCCTTTTGGGCTGCTCCTGCCACTCCTGCCTTGGCTAAATCAGGATGGGGCTGTGAGCAACCTGTACCAGTGGGAGGTGTCCCTGCCCCCAAGGCAGGGGGGTTGGAACTGGATGAGCCTTGAGGTCCCTTCCAGCCCTGAGAATTCTATGAAACCATTGGGGTGGGTTTGCTTCTGGACATGTCAGCTTCAGTGAAGCATCTGACAAAGAGTGGGTCCAGGGTCTGGAATTCTGAATTCTTTGGAGATGATCTGAATGCTCCAGTTCTGGACCCCCTATTCCAGAAAAGATCTGGAGCTGCTGGAATGTGTCCAGCTCTTTCAGCTTCCCTCTCTCTGCTTGGATTAAGAAAAGGCCTTGGGGGTGCTGGGGGATGAGAAGGCCAGCAGGGAGCACTTGCAGCCCAGAGAGCCAAGCAGAGCCTGGGCTGCAGCGAGAGAAGTGTGGCCAGCAGGGCCAGGGAGGGGATTCTCCCCCTCTGCTCCACTCTGCTCAGACCCCACCTGCAGCTCTGGGGCCAGGGCTGGAGCCTCTGTTGCAGGAAGGCTCTGGAGGGGCTGGAAGGTGTCCAGAGAAGGGCCCTGAGGATGAGCAGAGGGCTGGAGCTGCTCTGCTCTGAGGACAGCCTGAGAGAGTTTGGATTGTGCAGGCTGCAGAGGAGAAGGCTGCCAGGAGACCTTCTGGTGGCCTTGCAGCATCTGAAGGGGGCTCCAAGAAAGCTGGGGAGGGACTTTGGAGGGGGTGAGGGAGGGATAGGAGTGGGGGGGATGGAGCAAAAGTAGAAGTGGGGAGCTTGAGATTGGATGTGAGGAAGAAGTTGTTGGGCAGGAGGGTGGTGAGAGCCTGGCAGAGGTTGCCCAGGGAGGTGGTGGAAGCCTCATCCCTGGAGGTTTTTGCAGCCAGGCTGGATGTGGCTGTGAGCAACCTGCTGTGGTGTGAGGTGTCCCTGCCCATGGCAGGGGGGTTGGGACTGGCTGAGCCTTGAGCTCCCTTCCAGCCCTGACAACTCTGTGATCCTGTGAGCTGAGCAGCAGCCCCAGACACTGCTCAGTCCTTCTGCCCTACTGGAAGGCTTTGGGAGGGAAGGCCTTTTCCAGCAGGAGTTCTGCTACTCCTGGCCAGGAGCAGGCTGTCCTCTCAAGCAGCTTCATGGATTTGCTCAACACCATTCCACAGACTCATTGGTGAAGGGCTTTGAGCACAGGGCTGATGAGAGGCAGCTGAGGGAGCTGGGGGTGTTTGGTGTGGAGAAGAGGAGGCTGAGCTCAGGGAGACCTCATTGCTCTCTGCAGCTCCTGAGAGGAGGCTGCAGCCAGGTGGGGCTTGGGCTGAAGAATTTCTTCCTCAGCTCCACTCTAACCCTGCTCTGCCTCAGCTTCAAACCATTCCCCTTGGCCTGTCTCAGACACCCTCAGGAAAAGTCTCTCTGCAGCCTTCCTGCAGGATCCCTTCAGGTCCTGGCAGGCAGCTCTGAGGTCCCCCTGGAGCCTTCTCCTCTCCAGGCTGCACACCCCCAGCTCCCTCAGCCTGGTCTCACAGCAGAGCTGCTCCAGCCCTTGGAGCATCTTTGTGGCCTCCTCTGGACTGGCTCCAGCAGCTCTGTGTCCTCCTGCTGGGGACACCAGAGCTGGAGGCAGGATTGGAGGTGAGGTCTGAGCAGAGCAGAGCCCAGGGGCAGAATCCCCTCTGCTGCCCTGCTGCCCACACTCCTCTGGCTGTGTGCTGGGCTGCAGGAGGGCACTGCTGGCTCCTGGGGAGCTGCTCAGCACCCAACACCCCAAAGGCTCTTTCTGCAGTGCTGCTCCCGACCCAGCCTGGATCTGTGCCTGGGGCTGGCCTGACCCAGCTGCAGGACCTTGCCCTGTGACTTGCTGAACCTCCTGCAGCTGCTCCAAGAGCCTTCTGGATGCCCTCTCTGCCCTCAAGTGAGCCCAGGACATCTTGTGATGTTCTCCCTGCCTGGCTCTGTGGGTGCTGCTTCTCCAGGGGCACCAGCCCAGAAGTGTTCTTTCTTCAGGGCTGCCCCTTGCCTCCAGCACTCAAGAATGCCAGGCTGCCCTCTGCACCACTACTAATCCCCAGCAATCCCCCAAGACAGGAGCCCAGCTCTGCATTCTCAGCACCAGCACAGCTCCCACTGAAATTCTCTGCCACTCTAGAGCAGCCAGGAGGTAAAAAAAAACAAAACAAACAAACATGGCCTGGAGCCAAGGCTGTGAATCATCTTGATGGTGGTTCGGTTTTTTTTTTATACAGCAGGAGTGAGCAGGCAGCCAGCTTGGAGGGGGAATGAGTGCAGAAGGCTGAGGTGCAAAGGCTTTGGGCATGTGTGAGGCTGACACCAACCTTACCCTCCCCTGGCACAATTCCAGGCCATTCCCTCTCCTCCTGTCACTTCTTCCTAGGGAGCAGAGCCCTACTCCCATCTCACGGTAGCCTCCTCTCAGGGAGCTGCAGAGAGCAATGAGGTCTCCCTGAGCTCAGCCTCCTCTTCTCCACACCAAACACCCCCAGCTCCCTCAGCTGCTCCTCCCCAGCCCTCTTCTCCACACCCTTCCCCACCTTTCTTGCCCTTCTCTGGCCCTGCTCCAGCTCCTCAAGGTCCTTCTTGCACTCAGGGCCCCAAAACTGAAGCCAGCACTCAAGCTGTGGCCTCCCCAGTGCTGAGCCCAGGGGGACAATCCCTGCCCTGCTCCTGCTGCCCACACCATTGCTGCTCCAGCCCAGGCTGCTGCTGCCCTTCTTGCCCCCCCGGGGTGCAAAGGCTTTGGCCATGTGTGAGGCTGGATGGTGACACCATGGAGATCCTTCAGAATTGCTTTGGAAGAGCTTGACCCTGTGACAGGAATTAGCCTCTCCAGCGGCTCCTAATCCCCCCCAGGTCCATGGCCCTGACTCCTTTCTCACAATCCTTCCTCTCTGCCCCGCACCCCCTCATTAGGGAGGGATTTTAGCAGCATTCCTGCAGGGCTCCGGGGCTCCTTAAGCCTTTTTTCCTCCTTAAGCTGCTCCGAATGGCTCTGGCTGTGATCCCTGCTTCGCACTGCGAGGCGCTTAGGAGCTGCTTTAGCTCTGACATTTGCTCCTCCGGGCAGGAGCTTAGCCGCAGGGGGCCGCGGACCGAGGGCTTTGGGGTGCGCCGAGGCTCAGGCACTGCTCACACTTGGCGGCTGACAGCACTGCCTGGGGCTCCTCCGTTCGGCTGAGGCTGGTGGCACTGAGGCTTGAACAGGATGGACACACATCAGCCTCTTAAACTCTCTCCCCAGCCTGCTGCTTCCCTTGCTGCTCAGTTGTGTTGCAGGCTGGAGCCACAGGGAGTTCGCAGCCTGCCAGCTGGGAAGGGACGAGGGGCAATGGATGGAAACTGCAGCACAGGAGGTTCCGCCTCAGCTTCTTCACTAGGAGGGTTGTGGAGCACTGCCACAGGCTCCCTCCCCGGGAGGTTGTGGAGTCTCCTCCTCTGGAGCCTTTGCAGCCCTGTCTGGATGTGTTCCTCTGTGCCCTGTGCTGCATTCTCTGGTCCTGCTCTGGCAGGGGCTTGGACTGGAAGAGCTCCAGAGGTGCCTTCCATCCCCTCACATCCTCTGATCCTGTCATCTCCAGAGGTGCCTTCCATCCCCTCACATCCTCTGATCCTGTCATCTCCAGAGGTGCCTTCCATCCCCTCACATCCTCTGATCCTGTCATCTCCAGAGGTGCCTTCCATCCCCTCACATCCTCTGATCCTGTCATCTCCAGAGGTGCCTTCCATCCCCTCACATCCTCTGATCCTGTCATCTCCAGAGGTGCCTTCCATCCCCTCACATCCTCTGATCCTGTCATCTCCAGAGGTCTCTCCCAACCCCTACCATCCTGTGAGCCTGGGATTCTGTATGATCACTGTTGTCCTCCTCCCCTCACTGCTGCTAACACCCTGCTGGGACTCACCTTTGACATGGGAGGGTTTGACATCTCAGGGTCTGGCCTGGCAAGAGGTCAGGGCCAAGCTGTGATCCTGCTGCAGGGTTTTGCAGCCCTGCCACAGTGCCAGCAGAGCAGAGTGAGCTGCAGCTGCAGCTCCTTCCCAGCCCTCCCAGTGCCTTGGTGTGGGAGGCAGCAGTGGCACAGGACTCAGAGCAGTGCAGTGCTGCAGGCTGGAGCCATCCCACTGACTCCCTTCCCAGCTTGGAGAGCTTTCCTGCCTGCTGGAAGTGCTTCCACTCCCTGCCTGCAGAGCTCCAGTAGGCTGCTGAGGGTCTGGAGGCAGTGGGAACATCAGAATAATGCTTCCCTTCTCCTTCCCTTAGCTGTGTGTCACTGCTGTCCTGGGGCTTGTCGTTGGTGCCATCTTCTTTGGACTGAAGGAGGACTCCACTGGACTCCAGAACAGGTCAGGCAGCTGAGAGGAGGACATCCAAACATCTGACAAAGCTGTGGTCACACAGCTTGGAGGCTGAGGAGGAACCCAGCAGTTCTGTGTGAATTGTATTTACCTCTTGAAAGCAAAATCACAGATGGGAGTTGGAAGGAGACCTCCAGAGATCATCCAGTCCAAGCATCCTGCCAGAGCAGGGGCACCCAGGAACACCTCCAGGTGGGGCTGGAAGCTCTCCAGAGCAGGAGACTCCACAACTCTCTGGGCAGCCTGCTCCAGGCCTCCAGCAGCCTCACAACAAAGCAGTTTCTCCTCCTCTTCAGGTGGAAGCTCCTGGCTTCCAGTTTGTGTCCCTTGCCCCTTGTCCTGTCCCAGGACAGCACTGAGCAGAGCCTGGCCCCTGCTGCTTGCCCCCCACCCTTCAGCTATTGACAGACATTGATCAGATCCCTCTCAGCCTTCTCCTCCCCAGGCTCAGCAGCCCCAGGGCTCTCAGCCCTTCCTCACCAGACATATTCCAGGCCCTTCATCATCCTCCTAGCCTCCCTTGGACTCTCTCCAGTATTTCCCTGTCCCTCTTGAAGTGGGGAGCCCAGACCTGGACACAAGACACTCTCCTGGTTGGACCAGAGGTGCAGCCAAAGCTGGACTGAGATATTTAATGTGTCCCTTCCACAGCTGCATGGCCCTGAGCTGACCAATGGCTTTGCAAGCAAGGGAGCTCTACCTTGAAACACCTCAGAGCAGGAACCTCAAAAGCGCTGAGGTGTAAGGCAGCTGTGCTCCAAGTGTGCAAGGAAAGGCAAACCTTCCAGTGGGGAAGGGGAAAATTCCTCCCATTGCTTATCCTGCTCCTCACTAGACACTGAGGAGCTGGAGCAGGGCAAGAGAGGTTGGGAAGGGTGTGGAGAAGAGGGCTGGGGAGGAGCAGCTGAGGGAGCTGGGGGTGTTTGGTGTGGAGAAGAGGAGGCTGAGCTCAGGGAGACCTCATTGCTCTCTGCAGCTCCTGAGAGGAGGCTGCAGCCAGGTGGGGCTTGGGCTCTGCTCCCTAGGAACAAGTGACAGGAGGAGCTGCAGCAGGGGAGGGTTAGGTTGGAGATGAGGTAAAGTTTCTTTACTGCAAGAGTGGTCAGGACCCTGAGCCAGCAATGTGCTCTGGGGGCCAAGGAGGCCAAGGGCAGCCTGGGGTGCATCAGAAGGGCTGTGGGGAGGAGGTCAGAGAGGTTCTCCTGCCCCTCTGCTCTGCTCTGCCCTGCTGAGGCCACAGCTGGAATCTTGTGTCCAGTTCTGGGCCCCTCAGCTCCAGAAGGACCTCAGGGAAGTGCTTGAGAGAGTCCAGCCCAGAGCCCCAGAGCTGCTGCAGGCAGTGGAACATCTTCCTCAGGAGGAGAGCCTGAGGGAGCTGAGGGCTCTGGAGCTTGGAGAGGAGGAGCCTGAGGGGGAGCTGAGTGCTGGGGATGAAGATGTGCAGGGGGAGTGCCCAGAGGCTGGAGCCAGGCTCTGCTGGGTGCTGCCCAGTGCCAGCACAAGGGGCAGTGGTGGAAGCTGAGGCAGAGGAAGCTCCATGGAAACAGGAGGAGAAATTTTTCCCCTGTGAGGGTGCCAGAGCCCTGGAGCAGGCTGCCCAGGGGGATTGTGGAGTCTCCTTCTCTGGAGGTGTTCCAGAAACCTGTGGCCATAACCTTTGGGGCACAGAGCTGTTGGGTAGGAGGTTGGACTGGATGATGACCTTCGAGGGCTTTCCCAACCTTCAGGATTCTATAATTCTACTTCAGGTTTGTAGTCCAAACCCATTCAGAGCTGCAGTCAAGGCTTTTCCCATGGGATGTGGGCCCTTAGGTCATGTTCTGCCAAGCTGCAGGCACTGTGCTGGGATCTCCCTGCACTCTGGTGGACACTCCAGACTGACATCCCACAGGGCAATGGGAAATGGCTTGAAATGAGAGCAGAGCAGATTGAGATTGGATGTGAGGAACAAGTTCTGCCCCAGGAGGCTGCTGCAACACTGCAAGAG
This sequence comes from Indicator indicator, assembly GCF_027791375.1. Taxonomy (NCBI): domain Eukaryota; kingdom Metazoa; phylum Chordata; class Aves; order Piciformes; family Indicatoridae; genus Indicator; species Indicator indicator. Next base: position 16,667,595 of record NC_072034.1, on the reverse strand, counting down.
GTTGCCCAGGGAGGTGGTTGAGGCTCCATGGCTGGAGATCTTCCAGGTGAGGCTGGGGAGGGCTGTGGGCAACCTGATCTAGTGGAGGATGTCCCTGCTGAGTGCAGGGGGTTGGCCTGGATGAGCTCTGGAGCTCCCTTCCAGCCCAACCCATCCTCACACCACAGCAGGTTGCTCACAGCCACATCCAGCCTGGCTGCAAAAACCTCCAGGGATGAGGCTTCCACCACCTCCCTGGGCAACCTCTGCCAGGCTCTCACCACCCTCCTGCCCAACAACTTCTTCCTCACATCCAATCTCAAGCTCCCCACTTCTACTTTTGCTCCATCCCCCCCACTCCTATCCCTCCCTCACCCCCTCCAAAGTCCCTCCCCAGCTTTCTTGGAGCCCCCTTCAGATGCTGCAAGGCCACCAGAAGGTCTCCTGGCAGCCTTCTCCTCTCCAGCCTGCACAACCCCAACTCTCTCAGGCTGTCCTCAGAGCAGAGCAGCTCCAGCCCTCTGCTCATGCTCAGGGCCCTTCTCTGGACACTTTCCTGCCCCTCCAGATCCTTCTTGTAATGGGGACTCCATGGGGATTCCAGACTCTCCTCCATGCTCAGAGTGGAAAGTGCCCAGCAGGGAAAGGCCTGGGGGTGCTGGGTGGCAGCAGCTGGAGAGGAGCCAGGGGGTGGCCAGGGGGGCAAGAAGGGCAGCAGCAGCCTGGGCTGGAGCAGCAATGGTGTGGGCAGCAGGAGCAGGGCAGGGATTGTCCCCCTGGGCTCAGCACTGGGGAGGCCACAGCTTGAGTGCTGGCTTCAGTTTTGGGGTCCTGAGTGCAAGAAGGACCTTGAGGAGCTGGAGCAGGGCCAGAGAAGGGCAAGAAAGGTGGGGAAGGGTGTGGAGAAGAGGGCTGGGGAGGAACAGCTAAGGGAGCATGGGGAAGAACTTCTTCCTCACATCTTATCTGAATCTCCCCATTTCTAATTTTGTTCCCTTATCCAATCTGAGTCTTGCCCTCCTCTGTCTTGGCTCCATCCCTCCTCTGCTGTTTGACCCCAGCTTGCTGCCTTGCTGTGTTGCAGGGTGGGGGCCATGTTCTTCCTGACCACCAACCAGTGCTTCAGCAGTGTCTCAGCCATTGAGCTCTTCGTGGTGGAAAAAAAGATCTTCATGTAAGTAAAGCCCAGGGACCCCTGCCAGAGCTTGGGGGACTCTCAGCTGAGCCCTCCTAGTGCAGAGTGAGACAGTTATTGGCTGGTGCTGATGGCCAAGGAACTCTTCCACCCTTCATAAGTTGCCTGCAAATGGCTCCAAATGGCTCAGGGTTGAAAGTGATTAACACCTGTGGGGGGAAAAAAAAATGCTGAGGTTGGGTATTGGTGGAGAAGTTTGTGACCTCCAGGTGAGGACAGGAGATGGCAGCTTGGGTTCTTGAAAGCACTTTCAGCTTCTCTCTCTCTGCTTGGATGAAGAAAAGGCCTTGGGGGTGCTGGGGGAGGAGAAGCTCAGCAGGAGCCAGCAGGGAGCACTTGCAGCCCAGAGAGCCAAGCAGAGCCTGGGCTGCAGCAAGAGAAGTGTGGCCAGCAGGGCCAGGGAGGGGATTCTCCCCCTCTGCTCCACTCTGCTCATCCTCAGGGCCCTTCTCTGGACACCTTCCAGCCCCTCCAGATCCTTCCTGCAACAGAGGCTCCAGACCTGGACCCAGAGCTGCAGCTGGGGTCTGAGCAGAGGGCTGGAGCTGCTCTGCTCTGAGGACAGCCTGAGAGAGTTGGGGTTGTGCAGGCTGCAGAGGAGAAGGCTGCCAGGAGACCTTCTGGTGGCCTTGCAGCATCTGAAGGGGGCTCCAAGAAAGCTGGGGAGGGACTTTGGAGGGGGTGAGGGAGGGATAGGAGTGGGGGGGATGGAGCAAAAGTAGAAGTGGGGAGCTTGAGATTGGATGTGAGGAAGAAGTTGTTGGGCAGGAGGGTGGTGAGAGCCTGGCAGAGGTTGCCCAGGGAGGTGGTGGAAGCCTCATCCCTGGAGGTTTTTGCAGCCAGGCTGGATGTGGCTGTGAGCAACCTGCTGTGGTGTGAGGTGTCCCTGCCCATGGCAGGGGGTTGGGACTGGCTGAGCCTTGAGCTCCCTTCCAGCCCTGACCATTCTGTGACAAGCTTAGGCACAGGTATCTCTGCCCCAAAATCCACCCTGCATGTGATGCTCCCTGGGCCTCAGAGGGCATTGCAGCCCTGACCATGAACAAAAAACTCTTTAATCCTTATTTTCTTTCCCCTTTTTTTCCCCCCCTGTGTCAGGTAGAATTCATTTGTCTGCAATCTTGGTTTTCCCTGCTGCCATCTGCCCTGAGCTGTCTGTCTGTCTTGCAGCCATGAATACATCAGTGGCTACTACAGGATCTCTGTCTACTTCATCTCGAAGTTGCTGGCGGATTTGATCCCCATTAGAACCTTGCCAAGCATCATCTTCACCTGTATCACTTACTTCATGCTAGGTGAGCCTGGTGCCCTGCTGGCAGCCCCCTGCGGAGCTCAGCATGGAGAGCTGTGTGCCTGTGCTGGGCACAGCAGCAGGCTGGCATGGCAGGAAAGGCAGGCATGGCAAAATGGAAGCAGTCATGGCAGAGGCTGTGACAGACAGCCCCAGAGTGGCTCAGGGTGGAAGGAACCCTCCAAGGTCATCCAGCTCCAAGCCCCTGCCATGGCCAGGGACACCTCCCACCAGCACAGCTTGCTCAGGGCCTCATCCAGCCTGGCCTTGAACACCTCCAGGCTGGAGGCAGCCACAGCCTCCCTGGGCAACCTGTGCCAGTCTCTCCCCACCCTCACCCTCAACAATTCCTTCCTCATCTCCACTCTCACTCTCCCCTCTCCCAGCTCAAAGCCATTGTCCCTCACAGCCCTCCCCAGCTCTCCTGGAGCCCCTTCAGGTACTGCAAGGCTGCTCTGAGGTCTCCCTGGAGCCTTCTCTTCTCCAGGCTGAACAGCCACAACTCTCCCAGCCTGTCCCCACAGCAGAGCTTCTCCAGCCTCTGATCAACTTCATGGCCTCCTCTGGAGCCTCTCCAGCAGCTCCAGGTCCTTCTTGTGCTGGGGGCCCCAGAGCTGGAGGCAGTGCTGCAGGTGGGGTCTGAGCAGAGCAGAGCAGAGGGCAGAATCCCCTCCCTGTGCTGCTGCTCTCCCTGCTCTGGATGCAGCTCAGCACACAGCTGGCTCTGGGCTGCCAGGGACCTCCCTCTTCTAAATAACAACTCTGTGACCCCTAGACCATGTCCTGTAGTGCCACTTCTGAACCTGGCACACGCTGCCCAGGGAGGTGGTGGAATCCCCATCCCTGGAGGGGGTCAAGAAACCTGTGGCCATGCCACTTGGGGCCATGGTTTGGTGCCCGTGGTGGGGTTGGGTCTGATGGACTCAATCTTAAAGGACTCTCCCAACCAAAACTGTTCTCAGGTTCTGTAATTCTCCTTATTTCCTGAACACCTCCTCCAGGGATGGGGACTCCACCACCTCCCTGGGCAGCCTGTGCCAATCCCTGACCACCCTGGCAGCAAAGACATTTTTCCTCATCTCCAACCTAAACCTCTCCTTGTGCAGCTTGAGGTCATCTCTTGCTGTCCTGTTGTTGGTTACTTGGGAGCAGAGCCCAATCCCCACCTGGCTCCAACCTCCTGTGTCAGGGAGCTGCAGAGAGCAATGAGGTCTCCCCTCAGCTTCCTCAGCTCTCTCAGCCTCCATGTGGGAATGGCCTTGGGAGGTTTCCTTCAAGGGACAAGGAGGCTGGGACCTGTCAGAAGGCCTTGGGCGTGTCAGTTGGTGACAAACTCCCCAGGAGCCAGCAATGGTCCCTGGCAGCCCAGAGCCAGCTGTGTGCTGAGCTGCATCCAGAGCAGGGAGAGCAGCAGCACAGGGAGGGGATTCTGCCCTCTGCTCTGCTCTGCTCAGACCCCACCTGCAGCACTGCCTCCAGCTCTGGGGCCCCCAGCACAAGGACATGGAGCTGCTGGAGAGGCTCCAGAGGAAGCCACCAAGATGATCAGAGGGCTGGAGAAGCTCTGCTGTGGGGACAGGTTGGGAGAGTTGGGGCTGTTCAGCCTGGAGAAGGCTCCAAGGGAGACCTTAGAGCAGCCTTGCAGTACCTGAAGGGGCTCCAGGAGAGCTGGGGAGGGACTTTGGACAAGGGCTGGGAGGGACAGGATGAGGGACAATGGCTTTGAGCTGGGAGAGGGGAGAGTGAGAGTGGAGATGAGGAAGGAATTGTTTCAAGTGAGGGTGGGGAGAGACTGGCACAGGTTGCCCAGGGAGGCTGTGGCTGCTTCCTGCCTGGAGGAGTTCAGGGCCAGGCTGGATGAGGCCCTGAGCAAGCTGTGCTGGTGGGAGGTGTCCCTGGGCATGGCAGGGGCTTGGAGCTGGACGATCCTTGAGGTCCTTCCACTTGGGTTATGGAGTCAGTCTCTTCTCGCAGGCAACCAGCAACGGAACAAGAGGACACAGTCTCAGGCTGTGCAGGGGAAAGTTTAGGCTTGATCTTAGAAGTTCTTCACAGAAGGAAGGATTGCCCATTGGAATGGGCTGCCCAGGGAAGGGGTGGGATCAATGTCCCTGGAGGTGTTTAAGAAAAGACTGGGTGAGGCATTTAGTGCCATGGTCTAGTTGATCAGTTAGGCTTGGGTGATCGGTTGGACTTGATGATCTTGGAGGTCTCTTCCAACCTGGTTGATTCTGTGACCTGTGATTCTGTGACCTTGTCCCTTCCAGCCTGAGCTATTCTGTGCCTGATTCTGCCATGAGCCCTTCCATTGAGGGGTAGGGGGAGTGTAGTCTGTGCTTGGAGACAGACAGAACACCTCAGATGATGCCACCCCTAAGGACCAGCCCAGCCACCTGTAACACCTCCACCTGGATGACCTCTGAGGTCCCTTCCAACCCAACCCATTCTGTGGCCCATGGCAGGAGGTTGGGACTGGATGAGCTCTGAGGTCCCTTCCAGCCTGACCCATTCTGTGGTTCCATGCCACTGAAACCTCTTCTTGTCCTGATCCCTTCAGGTCTGAAGCCTACAGCAGGAGCCTTCTTCACCATGATGTTCTCCCTGATGATGGTGTCCTACACAGCCACTGCCATGGCCCTGGCCATTGCAGCAGGGCAGAGTGTGGTGGCTGTAGCCAACCTGCTGATGACTGTGGCTTTTGTTTTCATGATTGTGAGTAGCCCAAAGCCTGCAACCCCTGGAAAATGCTGCAGCCCAGCAGCCCTCCCAGCACTCTGGGCTCTGCTGGGTGCTGCCCAGTGCCAGCACAAGGGGCAGTGGTGAAAGCTGAGGCAGAGGAAGCTCCATGGAAACAGGAGGAGAAATTTTTCCCCTGTGAGGGTGCCAGAACCCTGGAGCAGGCTGCTCAGGGGGGTTGTGGAGTCTCCTTCTCTGATGATATTCAACCCCCACCTGGATGTGTTCTGTGTGCCCTGTCCTGGGTGCCCCTGCTCTGGCAGGGGGTTGGACTGGGTGAGCTTTGGAGGTCCCTTCCAGCCCCTAACCTCCTGTGAAAACAATTAAAGAAGAAGAAAGAGCAAAGGACACTGAGAGCCCCAAACCCAAATCCTTCTCTTTGCCATCAATCAAGGTAGGGCTTGTCCAGGTAGGACTTGTCAGGCTTGGACTTGTCAGGCTGGGACTTGTCTCCTCATTTTGGCTCCTTTAAGCCAGGAAGAGGTTCCCTGGAGAATTTTTGGGTTCAGTGTGCCATGGGTTGGTCAGGAGGAGGTGTTAAGGCCTGGAGACAGAGAGAATCATTGACTCACTGACTTGTTGGGCTTGGAAGAGCCTTCTGAGCTCATCCAGTCCCACCAGCACCCCAGCAGCCTTGCAGCAGGGCAGAGTGTGGTGGCTGGAGCAAACCTGTAGCTGAGGACTGTGGCTTTGTTTTCATCATTGTGAGCAGCCCAAAGCCTGCAAGCCCTGGAAATGCTGAAACCTTCAGCCCTTCCAGCACAGAGTTAGCTGAGTGCTGCAGAAGGGCCCTGGGGTCCCCATCCTGCTCTGTCTGCTTGGGACACTTTGGGGACCAAAACCCTCTGGTTTGTCCTTTTAGCTAAGAGGAGCTGAGGGCTGTGTGTGAGGGACAGGGAGAGAAGCTCCTCTGCCACCTCCCCTGTGCCTCTGGCAGCCACCATCCAGCCTGGAAAGCAGGGAAAAGCAGCCTAGGGCTACATGGCCTCAGCCCTGGAAGTGATGAAGAGCTGGAGAAGGCTTGGAGCAAGCTCTAGTGGGAGGTGACTCTGTCTCTGGCAGGGGTTGGAGTCTGATGGCCTTTAAGGTCCTTCCTGTGATTCTCTCCCTCTCCTTTAGCTTTCCAAAGACAAATGTGGCTGGCTGAGGACATGATCCACAGCCTGCTCTGCTCACATTAGGTCACAGGCTGGACTTAGAATCAGAGAACTGTCAGGGCTGGAAGGGACCCCAAGGCTCAGCCAGTCCCAACCCCCTGCCATGGGCAGGGACACCTCACACCACAGCAGGTTGCTCACAGCCACATCCAGCCTGGCTGCAAAAACCTCCAGGGATGAAGCTTCCACCACCTCCCTGGGCAACCTCTGCCAGGCTCTCACCACCCTCCTGCCCAACAACTTCTTCCTCACATCCAATCTCAGTCTCCCCACTTCTACTTTTGCTCCATCCCCCCCACTCCTATCCCTCCCTCACCCCCTCCAAAGTCCCTCCCCAGCTTTCTTGGAGCCCCCTTCAGACGCTGCAAGGCCACCAGAAGGTCTCCTGGCAGCCTTCTCCTCTCCAGCCTGCACAACCCCAACTCTCTCAGGCTGTCCTCAGAGCAGAGCAGCTCCAGCCCTCTGCTCATCCTCAGGGCCCTTCTCTGGACACCTTCCAGCCCCTCCACATCCTTCCTGCAACAGAGGCTCCAGCCCTGGCCCCAGAGCTGCAGGTGGGGTCTGAGCAGAGTGGAGCAGAGGGGGAGAATCCCCTCCCTGGCCCTGCTGGCCACACTTCTCTTGCTGCAGCCCAGGCTCTGCTTGGCTCTCTGGGCTGCAAGTGCTCCCTGCTGGCTCCTGCTCAGCTTCTCATCCCCCAGCACCCCCAAGGCCTTTTCCTTCAGGGCTGCTCTCCACCCAGCCCCAGCCTATCCTATATTGGTTCTGTTGCCTGCTGCCTTCCCACTCAGATTGCACAGCCTGCAGCTAGCACAGCAAAGAGCAAGGCTGGGCAGGAGGTTGCTGGTCTGGACTTGATGATCTCAGAGGTGTTTTCCAGCCTCAGTGATTCTGTGAGGACCACAGCTGCAGCTGGCCTCTTTGGCTGAAGAGCCAAGCATGGGGCAGGTCAGAACCAGGCACCACACAAAGAGCTACAGCTAGGAGCCAGGCCCCATACAGATAATGAGGAGCCAAAAACATGATAAGACCAGCAGCAAACTGCTCTTCTTCAGGGCACAGCACCACTAAGTGCAAGCCTAACCCTTTGGTTTATGGATAGATCACCCAGTCCAAGCACCCTGCCACCACAGGGGCACCTGGAAAAGATCACCCAGAAACACATCCAGTAGGCTTGTAGTGCTCCCAGCAGTTGAGTTAAAGCTTACAGGACACTGACTGACAACACTGAAGCTTCTCCAGGCAGCACAAGCACAAGAGTCATACCAGATCTCAGCAATCTTCCTCTTCCCTTTTCTTTACCTCATCCTCATCTTTCTCCCTTTCCATGCACTCTGGTGTAAAAGGCAGAAAGTCTGAGTTTGATCAAGAGAATTAAACATTTGCTCCTGCTGGGAAAGCTTGGCTTGGAAAACACAGGGGTTGGAAGGGACCTCTGGGGATCATCCAGTCCAACCCCCCTGCCAAACAGCATCACCTAGGAGGTCCCCCAGGAACACATCCAGGTGGGTTCTGAATGTCCCCAGAGATGGAGACTCCCCCACCCCTCTGGGCAGCCTGCCCCAGGGCTCCCTCACCCTTACATTACAGAAGATCCTCCTCATGTTCAGATGAACTTCTGATGTTCCACTCTGTGCCCTGAGCCCTTGTCCTGTCCCTGGGCACCACTGAACAAAGCCTGGCCCCATCCTCCTGACCCCCAGCCGTGGAGTATTGATCAGCATTGATCAGATCCCCTCAGGCTGCTCTTCTGCAGGCTAACAGCCCCAGGGCTCTCAGCCTTGCCTCAGAAGTGTGGCTGCAGCTCAGCTTTCCTGAGCTGGGCTTTGCTGCTGCTCATGTGTATGAGGTGGGGGCAGCTGCTTTGGCAGTTGAAGGACAGAGGAGTGCAGGGCTTGGCTTCCAGGCCTCAGGCAGGGAAGAGGCAGTGGAGGCCAGAAGAACCTCCCTGCATCTGAGCAGGCTTCCTGCAGTGCCCCCTTGCAAGTCACTGACAACTCTGTCTTCAAGTCGAGTTTTGTGGAGGGCTGCTGCTTCTTTCTGGAGCACTCAGGGATTTGTGATGAAGAGGTTTGAACATCTCCTGTGTGAAGAAAGGCTGAGAGCCCTGGGGGTGGTTAGTGTGGAGAGGAGAAGGCTGAGAGGGATCTGCTCAATGTCTCTCAAGAGCTGAGGGCTGGGGGGCAGGAAGGAAGGGACAGGGACAGCCTCTGCTCACTTGTGCCCTGGGCTAGGCCAAGGGGCAAGGGATGGAAACTGCAGCACAGGAGGTTCCAGCTCAGCAGGAGGAGGAACTTCTGCACTGGGAGGGTGCCAGAGCCCTGGAGCAGGCTGCCCAGAGAGGTTGTGGAGTCTCCTTCTCTGGAGCCTTTGCAGCCCTGTCTGGATGTGTTCCTGTGTGCCCTGTGCTGCATTCTCTGGTCCTGCTCTGGCAGGGGGCTTGGACTGGAAGATCTCCAGAGGTCCCTTCCAACCCCTAGCATCCTGTGAGCCTGTGATCTACCCTCCAGCACCTCCACATGCTCCAGCAACAGCAGATAAGGCCACAGGAACCCATGTGAGACCCACAGCATCCAGGTTTAATCCATGGATGCAAGCATTCCCCAGAACTCATGCTGGAAGAAGGACCACAGGGGGTTATAGCCCCAAACTGGGGACCAGAAGTGATTCCTTCCCTCCCCTCCTTGTTCTTCCACTGGCAGAATTGCTTTCCCTAGGGATGACTTCCCAGAGCTTTCTGAGCTGGGGCAGGAGAACCAATAGTTGGAGAAGAGCAGGGGGTAGAAGGGTGCAGTTTGGGACTTGTTTTGATGTTTTTTTGGTTGGGTTTTATTTTGTCACTCCTGTCTCTAGATTTTCTCTGGGCTGTTGGTCAACCTCCCAAGTGTCCTGCCCTGGCTCTCCTGGCTGAAGTACTTCAGCATCCCTCGCTATGGCATGCAAGTAAGTGCTGCAATTCCTCTCCACACACCTAGGAAGCTGTGTCTGGGTGGCACAGTGCCTCCAGCAACCTGCTTTCCTGGCAGGTGTCCCAGCCCAGGGCCAGCAGGCTGGAATTGGATGATCCTTAAGGTCCCTTCCACCCCAAAGCATTCAGCAAGACCTGGACAGGCTGAGAGGTGGGCAGGGAGAAATGGAAAGAAATCCCCCAAGGGCAAGGGGAGAGTCTGGCAGCTGGGGAAGAACAACCTCATGGAGCAGGAGAGGTTGGGGACTGAGCTGCTGGAGAGCAGTGAAGGGGACAAGGAGCTGGGGGTGCTGGTGGGTGGGAGGTTGACCCTGAGCCAGCAATGTGCTCTGGGGGCCAAGGAGGCCAAGGGCAGCCTGGGGTGCATCAGAAGGGCTGTGGGGAGGAGGTCAGAGAGGTTCTCCTGCCCCTCTGCTCTGCTCTGCCCTGCTGAGGCCACAGCTGGAATCTTGTGTCCAGTTCTGGGCCCCTCAGCTCCAGAAGGACCTCAGGGAAGTGCTTGAGAGAGTCCAGCCCAGAGCCCCAGAGCTGCTGCAGGCAGTGGAACATCTTCCTCAGGAGGAGAGCCTGAGGGAGCTGAGGGCTCTGGAGCTTGGAGAGGAGGAGCCTGAGGGGGAGCTGAGTGCTGGGGATGAAGATGTGCAGGGGGAGTGCCCAGAGGCTGGAGCCAGGCTCTGCTGGGTGCTGCCCAGTGCCAGCACAAGGGGCAGTGGTGGAAGCTGAGGCAGAGGAAGCTCCATGGAAACAGGAGGAGAAATTTTTCCCCTGTGAGGGTGCCAGAGCCCTGGAGCAGGCTGCCCAGGGGGGTTGTGGAGTCTCCTTCTCTGGAGATATTCAACCCCCACCTGGATGTGTTCTGTGTGCCCTGTCCTGGGTGCCCCTGCTCTGGCAGGGGGTTGGACTGGGTGAGCTTTGGAGGTCCCTTCCAGCCCCTAACCTCCTGTGAAAGCAATTAAAGAAGAGGAAAGAGTAAAGGACACTCTGAGCCCCAAACCCAAATCCTTCTCTTTGCCATCAGTCAAGTTGAAACTTGCCAAGCTAGGACTTGTCTCCTCATTTTGGTCCCTTTAAGCCAGGATGAGGTTCCATGGAGAAATTTGGGGGTTAAGTATGCCATGGGTTAGTCAGGGGGAGGTGTTAAGGCCTGGAGACAGAGAGACTCATTCACTCATTGACTTGTTGGGGTTGGAAGAGCCTTCTGAGCTCATCCAGTCCCACCAGCACCACCATGACCACTAAACCATGGCCCCAAGTGCCATGGGCACAGCTTTCTGGAACCCCTCCAGGGATGGAGACTCCACCACCTCCCTGGACAGCCTGGCTCAGCACCTGCTGTTCATTGCTGTGTGTGAGAACCAGGCTGCTGATTAGAAAATAGGCATTAGAAGGAAATCCTTGGCCAGGAGAGTGGTGAGGCACTGGCACAGGTTGCCTAGAGAACTTGTGGAGGTTCTAAGACTCAAAGTGTTGGAAGCCAGGTTGGGTGAGGCCTTGAGCAACCTGAGCTGGTGGGAGGTGTCCCTGCCCATGGCAAGGGGTTGGAACTGGATGATCCTTGAGGTCCCTTCCAAGCCAACCTACAGATCAGTGCTGTGGCCACAACAAGTAATGATAGCATCAGGTGTTGGAATCAGAGAACTGTCAGGGCTGGAAGGGAGCTCAAGGCTCAGCCAGTCCCAACCCCCTGCCATGGGCAGGGACACCTCACACCACAGCAGGTTGCTCACAGCCACATCCAGCCTGGCTGCAAAAACCTCCAGGGATGAGGCTTCCACCACCTCCCTGGGCAACCTCTGCCAGGCTCTCACCACCCTCCTGCCCAACAACTTCTTCCTCACATCCAGTCTCAAGCTCCCCACTTCTACTTTTGCTCCATCCCCTCCACTCCTATCCCTCCCTCACACCCTCCAAAGTCCCTCCCCAGCTTTCTTGGAGCCCCCTTCAGATGCTGCAAGGCCACCAGAAGGTCTCCTTGGAGTTGGAGTAAATCTGAGCTGAACTCTCTCTCATCTCACTCCTGCCTCATCCCTCTCCCTACTGATCTCTGCTGCCATTGTTTCTTTCCCCTTCCCAGGCTCTGCAAATCAATGAACTGAGTGGGCTGGACTTCTGTGGCCCCAGCAACATCACAGATGTGGTTGGCAATGTCAGCTGCTCACAGACAAACCAGACGTGAGTATTGTGCTGCCTTCCAGTGAATCTCACCAGCAGGAGCTGAGGAAAGCCTCAAAGCATGAGTGGTCTGTGTGAGACAGAGACACAGAAGGGTCAGGGCTGGAAGGGAGCTCCAAAGCTCCTCCAGGCCAACCCCCTGCACTCAGCAGGGACATCCTCCACTAGATCAGGTTGCCCACAGCCCTCTCCAGCCTCACCTGGAAGATCTCCAGCCATGGAGCCTCAACCACCTCCCTGGGCAACCTCTTGCAGTGTTGCAGCAGCCTCCTGGGGCAGAACTTGTTCCTCACATCCAAGCTCAATCTGCTCTGCTCTCATTTCAAACCATTGCCCCTGGGGCTGTCCCTGCAGGCCTTTGGCAACAGTCCCTCTGCAGCCTTCTTGGAGCCCCTTCAGCTACTGCAAGGCTGCTCTGAGCTCTGCCTGCAGCCTTCTCTTCTCCAGGCTGAACTCCCCCAGCTCCCACAGCAGAGCTGCTCCAACCCCCTGAGCATCTTGGTGGCCTCCTCTGGACCCTCTCCATCAGGTCCAGGTCCCTCCTGTGCTGAGGGCTCCAGCTCTGGCCCCAGCCCTGCAGGTGAGGTCTCCCCAGAGCAGGGCAGAGGGGCAGGATCCTCTCTCTCCAGCTCTGGCCACACTGCTTTGGATGCAGCCCAGGCTGCCCTTGGCCTTCTGGGCTGCAGTCTCACACTGCCTGCTCCTGGCCAGCTTCTCCCCCCCAGCACCCCCAAGTCCTTCTCCTCAGGGCTGCTTTCTCTCCCCTCCTCCCCCAGCCTGCACTGACACTGAGGATTGTTCCAGCCCAGCTGCAGGACCCTGCACTTGCTCTTGGTGAACCTCAGGAGCTTCCCCTGGCACCACCTCTGCAGCCTGCCCAGCTCCCTCTGGATGCCCTCCTGTTCCTCTGGCACATGCCCAGCACCACTCAGCTGGGTGCCATCTGCACACTGCTGATGGTGCCTCCCCCCTGCTGTCTGCAGCAGTGATGCAAACAGTGACCAGCACAGGTCCCAGCACAGATGCCTGAGGGACATCACTTGTCAGTGATCTCCAGCTGGATGTCCACTGCTGCCCAGCCTGCTCTGTGAGGTTTTGTGAGGACAATGGAAGGTTTGAGTGGGGCTTTGCTTTTCTGTCTGCAGGGAACATTCTGATTCTTGTCCTCTTTTGGTGTTTATAGCACTCACAAATTCCCTGGTGGGGTGCTGCTCACTTTTCTCTGAGCTGCCTTTACGTGGAACGAATCCAAACAGCCCCCCAAAAAAAATTCAGCCTCAGAACTTCACTTCAGCCTCCTGGAGGAAACTGGTGGTGGCTACAGGAAACAACCCAACTGAAATAGAAACAGGCATGAAAGGAGGTGATTGAAATGAGAGAGATAAGAGGAACAGAGGAGATAGGTCCCAAGGGGGGAGGTCTTTGCCTGGCTGCTAGAGACAGGGAATCACACCACAGCTTCCTGGCATCTTCTCAGACACTTCAAATTTCAAAGATGCTCAGGGGGTTGGAGCAGCTCTGCTATGGGGACAGGCTGAGGGAGCTGGGGCTGTTGAGCTTGGAGAAGAGAAGGCTGCAGGCAGACCTCAGAGCAGCCTTGCAGTAGCTCCAAGAAGGCTGCAGAGGGACTGCTGCCAAAGGCCTGCAGGGGCAGCCCCAGGGGCAATGGCTTGAAATGAGAGCAGAGCAGATTGAGATTGGATGTGAGGAACAAGTTCTGCCCCAGGAGGAAGGCTGCAGAGAGACGTTTGCTGAGGGTGTCTCAGATAAGCCAAGGGGAATGGTTTGAAGCTGAGGCAGAGCAGGATTAGGCTGGAGCTGAGGAAGAAGTTCTTCAGTGGGACGGTGCTGAGACTCTGGCACAGGCTGCCCAGGGAGGCTGTGGCTGCCTCCTGCCTGGGTGTGTTCCAGGCCAGGCTGGATGATGACTTGAGCAACCTGGGCTGGTGGGAGGTGTCCCTGGGCTTGGCAGGAGGGTTTGGAGTAGATGAGCTCTGAGGTCCCTTCCACCCTGAGCCATTCTGTGAGTCTCTGCTAGACCCCAGAACCACATTGATACAGGTTAGGAGGTGGCTGCCTCCTCCCTTAGCGGTGTGTGCAAGGCCAGGCAGGGTGTGACCTGGAGCAGCTGAGCCCAGCTGTGGGCAGATGCTCCCTGAGGGCCCTCCTAGCCTTAGGACAGCCTCTGCTTCCAGGAGAGCAGCCTGAGCTGGTCCCTGTCTGTGTGCTGCTCTGCAGGTGGTGCATTGGGGACGAGTACCTGAGGAGGCAAGGCATCGAGGTGAGCACCTGGGGGCTGTGGCAGAACCACCTGGCCCTGGCCTGCATGACCCTCATCTTCCTCACCGTTGCCTACCTCAAACTGCACTTCATGAAGAAGTTCTCCTAAAGCCAGAGAGCAAAAGGCAGCTCCTGCTGGACCAACTGCCAGCTGCCCTGCAGCTCTTGGAGGAGAGCTGCCTGCTTAGTCCTCTGCTGGCTGCAGGACCTAGCCCTGTGAGCACCAGCCTGGGGCTGCACACCCTTGGGGTGAGACCCTTGCTGAGAGGCCTCCTCCCTTCTCCTTCCCATGGGAAGGATCCCAGCTCTTCAGTCCTGCACTTCATGCTCCAGCCTAGGGCTGTGCTCAGCAGTGCCACTGAGGCTGAAAAAGGCTGAACCTGAGCAGACAAATCATGGCTGCAGCCGCTGAGCAGCACCTGCCCCCACGCAGGCAGCCCCAAGGTGGTGCTCAGCAGGCCAGCAGCACCACCGTGGTCATGGGCTGCAGGAGACAGGAACCAAAGCATCCTCTCCACCCCAGGGCAGGCCTGGGAGTCACTGCTGCCCCAGAGGGTGCTGGATTGGTGCCATCAGGCTGCTTCTGCCCAGGCTGGGCTGGGAGCAGCTCTGGGTTTAAAATAAAGGTTTGAAATAAAGGTCCTGATTCTGCCAGCTCCTCTGCTCCTGGCACCACAGCCTGAGTGTGCTCTGCCCAGGCCCTCTTCACCCTCCTGCAGCTGGCCTGAGCTCTTAGTCTTTGTTCTGGCCACCAGGTCCAAGTGTGCAGCTCCAAAGGATTGGTGGCACAGGGGTGGGAGTCCAGAGGTTGCAGGAACCCTTTCCTGGCAGCCCTGCTGTGCTCCTGCCCACACAGCAGCAGGAGCTCAGCTCCTTCCACCTGCTACACAGCACAGCAGCAGAGAATGGCTTTGGTTGGAGAAGCTCTTCAGGATCATGGAGTCCAAACCATTCCCTAACTCTGCCAAGGCTGGGGCTGAACCCTGGCCCTCAGCACCACAGCTCTGCCTCTTGCAAACACCTCCAGGGATGGGCATTCAACCACCTCCCTGGGCAGCCTGGGACAGGCTTGGAGAGCCCTCAAGTGGAAGAAGTTTCTTCTGATGTCCAACATAAGCCTCCCCTGGCACAATTCCAGGCCATTCCCTCTCCTCCTGTCACTTGTTTTAGGGAGCAGAGCCCTACTCCCATCTCACAGCAGCCTCCTCTCAGGGAGCTGCAGAGAGCAATGAGGTCTCCCTGAGCTCAGCCTCCTCTTCTCCACACCAAACACCCCCAGCTCCCTCAGCTGCTCCTCCCCAGCCCTCTTCTCCACACCCTTCCCCACCTTTCTTGCCCTTCTCTGGCCCTGCTCCAGCTCCTCAAGGTCCTTCTTGCACTCAGGGCCCCAAAACTGAAGCCAGCACTCAAGCTGTGGCCTCCCCAGTGCTGAGCCCAGGGGGACAATCCCTGCCCTGCTCCTGCTGCCCACACCATTGCTGCTCCAGCCCAGGCTGCTGCTGCCCTTCTTGCCCCCCCGGGGTGCAAAGGCTTTGGCCATGTGTGAGGCTGGATGGTGACACCATGGAGATCCTTCAGAATTGCTTTGGAAGAGCTTGACCCTGTGACAGGAATTAGCCTCTCCAGCGGCTCCTAATCCCCCCCCAGGTCCATGGCCCTGACTCCTTTCTCACAATCCTTCCTCTCTGCCCCGCACCCCCTCATTAGGGAGGGATTTTAGCAGCATTCCTGCAGGGCTCCGGGGCTCCTTAAGCCTTTTTTCCTCCTTAAGCTGCTCCGAATGGCTCTGGCTGTGATCCCTGCTTCGCACTGCGAGGCGCTTAGGAGCTGCTTTAGCTCTGACATTTGCTCCTCCGGGCAGGAGCTTAGCCGCAGGGGGCCGCGGACCGAGGGCTTTGGGGTGCGCCGAGGCTCAGGCACTGCCGCGGCTCAGGGGCGGCCAAGCGCCCGGCGGAGCCTCCGCTGCCGGAGAGCTTCGGAACCTGCCCCTGATCCACGCGGGGAGGTGCGGAGGAGTTTCCTACCCACAGATGTTCATCACCTTCAGATTTTTACACTTCGAGGTTTTTCTCTTTTTCACAGTGTTATAGTTTCAGATTTCTTTTTTTTAATTTTAGTTTTCAGGTGTTTCGATTTTTGGATTTTTGTATTTTCAGATTTTTATATTTTGAGATTTTTGTATATTCAGATTTTTTTTATTTTCCACATTTTTCTCTTTTCCAGTTTTTTTTCTAATTTTTCATATTTTCAATTTTTTATCTTTTTAGATTTTTGTATTTTCAGAGGTTTTATCTTTTTTTCTTTTTTTTCGTTGTTCAGATTTTTACATTTTTCAGTTTTTTATGTTTTCACATTTTTTTCCAGATTTTTACATTTTCAGATATTTGTATTTTCAGATTTTGCTCTTTTTTCCCCCAGATTTTTATATTTTTCAGATTGTTACATTTTCAGTTTTTTATAGTTTCAGGTTTTTATCTTTCTCAGATTTTTATAATTTCAGATTTTTTTGAAATTTTATTTTCCAGGTTTTTACATTTTCACATTTTTGTAATTTCAGATTTTTGTCTTTTCCACATTTTTCTCTTTTCCAGGGTTTTATATTTTTTCAAATTTTTCATATTTTCCACATTTTTATCTTTTTAGATTTTTATATTTTCAGGGGGTTACCTTTTTTCAGATTTTTTTTCTTTTTTCAGATTTTTATATTTTCAAACTTTTATCTTTTTTCCAGATTTTTACATTTTCAGATATTTGTGTTTTCAGATTTCTCTCTTTTTTCCCCCCAGATTTTTATATTTTTCACATTGTTACATTTTCAGGTTTTTACATAGTTTCAGATTTTTATCTTTTTTCAGATTTTTATCTTTTCAGATTTTTTCTAGATTTTTATACTTTCCAGATTTTTTACATTTTTAGATGTTTATATTTTCAGATTTTTTTATTGTTCAGATTTTTTTTACTTTTCAGATTTTTATTTTTTTTCCCCAGACTTTTATATTTGCTGTATTTTTACTTTTTCAGATTTTTATCTTTTTTCCCAGGTTTTTATACTTTTTTTACCTTTTCAGATTTTTTATTATTCCAATTTTTATTTTTCAGCTTTTTATATTTCCAGATTTTGATATTTTCAGATTCTTACATTTTTCAAATATTTATCTTTTTTTCCCAGATATTTACACTTTTTACTTTTTCAGGTTTTCATGTATTCAGATTGTTACATTTTCAGATTTTTATATTTTTCACTTTTTTATATTTTCAGACTTGGATAATTTCAGATTTTTTTTATTTTTCACATTTTTCTATTTTCAGATTTTTACCTTTTTAGAATTTTACATTTTTCAGATTTTGATCTTTTCAGATTTTTCCTTTGTTTTATTTTTACATTTTTCACTTTTTTTTTTTTTTTACATTTCCACATTTTTACATTTTCCACTTTTTTTACATTTTCACATTTTTACACTGTCAGATTTTTTTCCCCAGGATTTTGGATTTTTTCAGATTTTACCTTCCTAGATTTTTACCTTTTCTGATTTTTATCCTTTCAGATTTTTACCTATTCAGATTTTTATCTTTTTCTGACTTTTTAACATTTTCAGATTGCTAAATTTTCACATTTTTGTCTTTTCCAGATTTTTGTATTTTCAGATTTTTATCTTTTCCACCTTTTTACATTTTCAGATGTTTAATTTTTCAGATTTTTGTCTTTTTCAGATTTTTATCTTTTCCACCTTTTTACATTTTCAGATTTTGATATTTTCAGATGTTTAAATTTTCAGATTTTTTATATTTTTCAACCTTCTTACATTTTCAGTTTTTTACATTTTCTGATTTTTGTATTTGCAGATTTTTATCTTTCCATATTTTTTCACTTTCACTCCTTTTTGTGTTCACACTTTTAGATTTTTTCAGGTATTTTCTGACATCTTCTGATTTTCACATTCTCAGACTTTTCCTCATTTTTTGACCTTTCCAGCTTTTCACACTTTCAGAGTTCTCTCTTTTCAGCTGTTTCCATTTTCAGCTTGGTGATGTGCAGGAGTCAGATCTCTGCCCCAGGGCTTTGCCCATTGTGGCTGACCTCATGCCCTGGGGCTGCTCCTTGCAGGAAGCTCTGCAGCAGCTCTCCCTGCACTGCTGTGCCAGGGTCGGGGTGGCCAATCCAGGCCCCGGGGGGGAGATGGAGAGGAGCCTGAGCCCTGTTTGCATACCCACTGGAGATGCTGCTGTGCCCTTCTGGGGGCAGTGCCCTTTTGCTCTCCATGCTTAAAATCCCAGCACCAACATCAGTGTTGAGGTCAGGATCAGTGAATGTCCAGTTAGGCACAACCATGGAACGTGGAAGTGTCCCCAGTGCTGAGCCCAGGGGGACAACCCCTGCCCTGCTCCTGCTGCCCACACCATTGCTGCTCCAGCCCAGGCTGCTGCTGCCCTTCTTGCCCCCCTGGCCACCCCCTGGCTCCTCTCCAGCTGCTGCCACCCAGCCCCCCCAGGCCTTTCCCTGCTGGGCACTTTCCAGCCACTCTGCCCCCAGCCTGGAGCCTTCCTGGGCTTGTTGTGTCCCAAGTGCAGGACCCAGCCCTTGGCCTTGTTGAGCCTCCTGCAGCTGAGCTCAGCCATGGCTGCAGCCTGCCCAGGTCCCTCTGCAGAGCCTTCCTCCTCTCCAGCTGATCAACACTGCCACCCAATTTGGTGCAGAGCTGCACTGTGCTGGGCACTCAAGGTCTGTGGCTGCCCAAGAGGACATGGGGCTGCCAGACTCTTCCCCCAGCTCCTTTCCAGTTCTTCTGCTCGCTCACTCTTTGGTTTAGGTTTGGGGGCTTGGTCTTCCTGGCTTAACTGACTAAAAATGGAGTTTCTGTCTTAAAAGTACCTCTAGAACTGCCACAGAGGAGCTGCTGCTGGCCCCAGACCTTGGGTCTTAAAAGCACCTCCAGAGCTCCCACAGAGGAACTGCTGTCCCAGACCTCGGGTCTTGAAAGTCCCTCCAGAGCTCTTCCAGAGCTGCTGCTGGCCACTGCCCTTGGCCCTGCCACCTCCTAGAGCTGCATTTCAAGGTCTTTGCAGCACTCTGCAGCTTTTCCCCTGGGCTTCCCCATGCTGCAGAGCACCGAGGACCCAGCCCACCAGGGCATCCCACCCCTGCTCACTGGCCCCTCCTCCCAGGGGGGACAGGCTCCAGTGGTGACCTCTCAAGCAGGAACGTGGCTGCTCCAGACTTTATTGCAGGCTGGAGGGTGACCCTCCTGCACTGGCTGTGCTCAGGACCAGAGTCTTTTTCCAGCTGCCCAGCAAGTGTCTGAGCTTGGGGAAGTCCTTGGAGAGGGCAGGTTCCAGGCTGAGCAGCTGGGAGGTTGTTACCTCCTGCAGCTCCAGAAGCTTTCTCCCACAAGCAGGAAATGGTGGAGGTTACACTCCTGGAAACCAGAGCCATGAAGTGGTACTTGAGACCCCCCAGGAGAGGTGCAGCAGGGCTCTGAGGGAGGCTCAGCACCACTCAGTGCTGTGCTCCAGAGCTGTGGGGGGAGGCTCAGCACCACTGAGTGCTGTGCTCCAGCGCTGTGGGGGAGGCTCAGCCCTCACTGCTGTGCTCCAGAGCTGTGGGGGAGGCTCAGCACCACTGAGCAGTGCTCCCTCCACACTCCTGCCTGCTTTCCCCAGCTCAGTAATGCACCCCTGCAGCCTCTCCCTCCGAAGATTCTGCAGTGCCAGCTTCCCAAGAGCAGGATGAGTACAGCTCCTGGCAGGTTGTCTCCTCTCAGCCACACTTCCACTCCATGTTTCCTCCAACCACCAGCGACAAAGAAGCCTCCAGCAGCAGGGCAGCTGCAGCAGGCAAGGTTGGCAGCAGGACAAGGCAGGGTTTGTTTCTTGCCCACAGCCCCCAGGGTGCTGAGCAGCTGTGAGGTGCTTTGCTCTCTGCACTGCCAAGGAGGGAGCAGCTCACATGCAGTCCACGACGTTGCTGGAGCCTTGGCCCATGTCCCGGATCTGGCTGCTGAGACAGGAGCACACAGCCACACCTGCCCCTGCCCTGCAGTGTGACACTGAGCCCACCAGCTCCCACCTGCAGGAGATGGGGAAAGAAAAAAAAAAAAAAAAAACAAAAAACCACAAAAAGTGAATCCCTGGCCCTTTCTCAGCAGCCTGGAAGCTTTTGTGCCTGTCTGAAGTGCTGTCACCCAGCCCCCCCTGGGCAGCCTGCAGCAAAAGACATCGTGAGGGCTTCTGGCATCTCTCTTCCTGCAGCTGGGGCAGGGCAAGGCCAGGCACTGAGACAGGTTGGGCAGGGACTGGAGCCTCTGTTGCAGGAAGGATCTGGAGGGGCTGGAAGGTGTCCAGAGAAGGGCCCTGAGGATGAGCAGAGGGCAGATCATAGAATCAAGAAGGCTGGAAGAGACCTCAAAGATCATCGAGTCCAACCTGTCACCCTACACCTCATGACTATCTAAACCATGGCACCAAGTGCCACGTCCAATCCCCTCTTGAACACCTCCAGGGATGGTGACTCCACCACCTCCCTGGGCAGCACATTCCAATGGCCAACCACTCTCTCTGTGAAGAACTTTCTCCTCACCTCCAGCCTAAACCTCCCCTGGTGCAGCTTGAGACTGTGTCCTCTTGTTCTGCTGCTGGTTGCCTGGGAGAAGAGACCAACCCCCTCCTGGCTACAACCTCCCTTCAGGGAGTTGTAGAGAGCAATGAGGTCTCCCCTGAGCCTCCTCTTCTCCAGGCTAAACACCCCCAGCTCCCTCAGCCTCTCCTCACAGGGCTTGTGCTCAAGGCCTCTCCCCAGCCTCGTTGCCCTTCTCTGGACATGCTCCAGCAATTCAACATCTTTCCTAAACTGAGGGGCCCAGAACTGGACACAGTACTCAAGGTGTGGCCTAACCAGTGCTGTGTACAGGAGTACAATGACCTCCCTGCTCCTGCTGGCCACACTATGCCTGATGCAGGCCAGGATGCCATTGGCTCTCTTGGCCACCTTGGGCACACTACTGGCTCCTGTTCAGCTGCTGTCACCCAGTACCCCCAGGTCTCTTTCCACCTGGCTGCTCTCCAGCCACTCTGACCCCAGCCTGTAGCTCTGCATGGGGTTGTTGTGGCCAAAGTGCAGCACCTGGCACTTGGACTTGTTGAATGCCATCCTGTTGGACTCTGCCCATCTGTCCAGCCTGGCAAGGTCCCTCTGCAGAGCCCTTCTACCTTCTAACAGATCAGCATCTGATGAGCAGATGCTGAGCAGATGAGCAGATGAGCAGAGCTGCTCTGAGGACAGCCTGAGAGAGTTGGGGTTGTGCAGGGTGCAGAGGAGAAGGCTGCCAGGAGACCTTCTGGTGGCCTTGCAGCATCTGAAGGGGGCTCCAAGAAAGCTGGGGAGGGACTTTGGAAGGTCCCATGGCAGGGTGGTTGGGACTGGCTGAGCCTCGAGGTCCCTTCCAGCCCTGACAGTTCTCTGATTCCAGTAAACACAGTGCACAACCAGACTGGAATCACCAGAGGGATGAATGTTCTTGTTGGAAGAAGGGGAGAGGACAGGGTGGGAAGAGGAGGAGGAAGTGGAGCTTCAGTATTTATAGGCAAGAGTAGCACTCCTGGTGCTAGTCACACAGAGTGGGCTGGGCTGCAAGGGAGCTCCAAAGCTCATCCAGGCCAACCCCCTGCACTCAGCAGGGACATCCTCTCCAGCCTCACCTTGAATAGCTCCAGGGATGGAGCCTCAACCACCTCCCTGGGCAGCCTGTTGCAGTGGATGGGGGAGAGAAGCATCGGGGGGGTGGGGGGGGGAGGAAGAGGAGAGGGGAAAGAGGAGAACAGCAGGGGGTAGAGGAGGGGGGGAGGAGGAAGAGGAGGGAGGGAAGGAGGGGGAAGAGGAGGGAGGGAAGGAGGGGGAAGAGGAGGGAGGGAAGGAGGGGGAAGAGGAGGGAGGGAAGGAGGGGGAAGAGGAGGGAGGGAAGGAGGGGGAAGAGGAGGGAGGGAAGGAGGGGGAAGAGGAGGGAGGGAAGGAGGGGGAAGAGGAGGGAGGGAAGGAGGGGGAAGAGGAGGGAGGGAAGGAGGGGGAAGAAGAAGCAGAGGGGGGAGGAGGAGGAAGTGGAGGGGGAGAGGACCAAATGTCCCCAGCAGTTCCCTAACCCCAGGAGGGGTCACAGTCCCCAGCAGTTCCCTGTCCCCAGGGGTGTCACAGCCCCCAGCAGTCACCTATTGAGCAGGGGGTCGAAGGCCTCCACCGTGTTGAGGTAGGCGTTGCCGTTGTGGCCTCCCACGGCGAAGATCTTGCCCATGAGGGTGGCGATGCCCACCCCGCCCCGGGGCGTGGTCAGCTCTGCCACCGCCTCCCAGCGGTTCCGGCGGGGGTCGAAGCGCTCCACCGAGCTCAGCGGAGAGTTGTCGTCAAAGCCCCCTGCAAGGCACCGCCACCGCCTCAGCACACGGGGGGGCTGCTGATGGCACCCAGGGGGGATGCTGATGGCTCATAGGGGGACTGCTGGCACACAGGGCAGCTGGTGCTGGCACCCGGGGGGGTTGCTGGCATTCAGGGAGGACTGCTGGCACCCTTGGCTGCTGCTGGCACTCAGGGGGACTGCTGGTGGACAGGGCAGCTGCTGGCACCCAGCAGAGGGCAGCTGACACCCAGGGCAGCTGCTGGCACCCAGGGCAGCTGCTGGCACCCAGGGCAGCTCCTGCTGGCACCCAGGGCAGCTGCTGGTAGCAATGGGAGCTGCTGGCACCCAGGTGCCCAGGGACCCAGTGGCCAGCCCTGGTTCTTCCCCTGAGCTTTCCCAGCTCCTAGAAGCAGCTCTGAGAGCTGTCCCTCCTGTCACACTGTCACGGAATGCATCCTGCTGGAGGACACCTCCAGGCTCAGCCAGTCCAGCCCTGCACCCAGCACTGCAGGCTCAGCACCACAACACATCCCTGAGCACCAGGTCTGTGCTGCCAGAACACCCCCAGGGATGGTGACTCCAGCACTGCCCTGGGCAGCCTCTGCCAATGTCTGAGAACCTTCCAGGGCAGAAAGATTTCCTGAGATCCAGCCTGAACCTCCCCTGGTGCAGCTTGGAACCATTTCCTCTGCTCCTGTTGCTCAACATCAAGGAGCAGAGGCTGCCTCCTCCTTGCTCCAACCTCCCTCCAGGGAGCTGCAGAGAGCACTGAGGTCTCCCTCAGCCTCCTCTTCTCCAGCCTGCACACCCCCAGCTCCCTCAGTCCCTCCTCTAGCCCAGGGGCTCCAGACCCTTGTTGGACAGGCTCCAGAACCTCAATGTCCCTCCTGGAGTGAGGACCCAGAGGTGAACACAGCACTCAGGATGTGGCCTCCCCAGTGCTGAGCACAGGGGGATGGTCACCTCCTGGCCCTGCTGCCCACCCTGCTTCTGACCCAAGCCAGGAGGCCTTTGGCTATCTTGGCCCCCTGGGCACTGCTGGCTCATGGGCAGTGAGTGCCAACCAACACCCCCAGGTCCCTCTCCAAGCTGCAGCTTTCCAACCACACATCCCCAGGTCTGGAGCTCCCCATGGGGTTGTTGTGACCCAGGGGCAGGACCTGGCAATCAGCTCTAGTGTGAGGTGTCCCTGCCCATGGCAGGGGGCTTGGAACTGCTGAGCCTTGAGGTCCTTTCCAGCCCCTAACAATTCTGTGGTTCTTTTCTCCCCTCACCTTTCTCCTGCCTCATTTGATTTACCTTAACAGGAAAAAAAAACAAGGAGAAGGAGGAGGGAATCTAAACCTGTTTCCCACTTGGGCTTTGGGACTGCAGGGGAAGCTGAAACCAACCCCAGGAGAGTGCTAAGTTCCCTGTCCCCAGGAGGGGTCACAGTCCCCAGCAGTTCCCTGTCCCCAGGGGGGTCACAGTCCCCAGCAGTTCCCTGTCCCCAGGAGGGGTCACAGTCCCCAGCAGTTCCCTGTCCCCAGGGTGGGTCACAGTCCCCAGCAGTTCCCTGTCCCCAGGGGGGTCACAGTCCCCAGCAGTTCCCTGTCCCCAGGAGGGGTCACAGTCCCCAGCAGTTCCCTGTCCCCAGGAGGGGTCACAGCCCCCAGCAGTTCCCTGTCCCCAGGGTGGGTCACAGTCCCCAGCAGTTCCCTGTCCCCAGGGGGGTCACAGTCCCCAGCAGTTCCCTGTCCCCAGGAGGGGTCACAGCCCCCAGCAGTTCCCTGTCCCCAGGGGGGTCACAGTCCCCAGCAGTTCCCTGTCCCCAGGGGGGGTCACAGTCCCCAGAAGTTCCCTGTACCCAGGAGGGGTCACAGTCCCCAGCAGTTGCCTGTCCCCAGGGTGGGTCACAGTCCCCAGCAGTTCCCTGTCCCCAGGAGGGGTCACAGTCCCCAGCAGTTCCCTGTCCCCAGGGAGGTCACAGTCCCCAGCAGTTCCCTGTCCCCAGAAGGGGTCACAGTCCCCAGCAGTTCCCTGTCCCCAGGGAGGTCACAGTCCCCAGCAGTTCCCTGTCCCCAGGAGGGGTCACAGTCCCCAGCAGTTCCCTGTCCCCAGGAGGGGTCACAGCCCCCAGCAGTTCCCTGTCCCCAGGAGGGGTCACAGTCCCCAGCAGTTCCCTGTCCCCAGGGAGGTCACAGTCCCCAGCAGTTCCTCCGCATCCCCAGCAGAGGGCAGCACCGCAGCCGCTACTCACCCACGACGTAGAGGCAGCCGTGCAGCTCGCTGACGCCGTTGCCGGCTCTCCTCTGCCCCATCTCCTTCACCTCCAGCCACTTGTCCAGGTGGGGGTCGTACTTCTCCACGCTGGACAGAGAGGCCACACCGTCGTTGCCCCCCACGGCGTAAACGTGGTTCTGGAGGGCAGTTGCAGAGAGGCAGCTGAGCTGTGCCTGGAGCCCTTCAGGCAGAGGGCAGAGCCGAGGGCTGTCCCCCACAGCTCTCCCTCCCTCCCCCATCTCCAGAAGACAAAAGGACTGAAATTGCCTTCTCCTCCCCCTGGGGGGACAGGTAACAAGGCTCCATTCTTCTTCTATGGGAGAAGCCCACGCTGGGATTTGGGACTGTGCTTGGCTGGGCTCTTCCTGCCCAGAGTATGTTGGCAGTGGGCACATTGCCCAGGAAGGTCTGAAACAGAGTGAGCAGGAAGAGGTCTCTGCTCTCTCCTCTTGGCTCTCCTTTTGGGATCAGTTTTGGGGCTCGTTTTAGACTCTTGCTCTGAATTTACAGTGAGAAACCAGAGCTTAGAACCAGAGAACTGTCAGCAGGTTTGCTGCTGGCACCAAGCTGTGAGGTGCTGCTGACAGGCTGGAGGGAAGGGATCCATCCAGAGGGACCTGCACAGGATGCAGAGCTGGGCCCAGGACAACCTCAGGAGCTTCAACAAGACCAAGGGCAAGGTCCTGCAGTTGGGGCAGGGCAATCCCAAGCACAAATCCAGGCTGGGAGGGACTGGCTGGAGAGCAGCCCTGAGGAGAGGGACTTGGGGGTGCTGGGGGATAAGAAGCTGAGCAGGAGCCAGCAGGGAGCACTTGCAGCCCAGAGAGCCAAGCAGAGCCTGGGCTGCAGCAAGAGAAGTGTGGCCAGCAGGGCCAGGGAGGGGATTCTCCCCCTCTGCTCCACTCTGCTCAGACCCCACCTGCAGCTCTGGGGCCAGGGCTGGAGCCTCTGTTGCAGGAAGGCTCTGGAGGGGCTGGAAGGTGTCCAGAGAAGGGCCCTGAGGATGAGCAGAGGGCTGGAGCTGCTCTGCTCTGAGGACAGCCTGAGAGAGTTGGGGTTGTGCAGGCTGGAGAGAAGGCTCCCAGGACACCTTCTGGTGGCCTTGCAGCATCTGAAGGGGGCTCCAAGAAAGCTGGGGAGGGACTTTGGAGGGAGTGAGGGAGTGATAGGAGTGGGGGGGATGGAGCAAAAGTTTAAGTGGGGAGCTTGAGATTGGATGTGAGGAAGAAGTTGTTGGGCAGGAGGGTGGTGAGAGCCTGGCAGAGGTTGCCCAGGGAGGTGGTGGAAGCCTCATGCCTGGAGGTTTTTGCAGCCAGGCTGGATGTGGCTGTGAGCAACCTGCTGTGGTGTGAGGTGTCCCTGCCCATGGCAGGGGGTTGGGACTGGAATGAGCCTTGAGCTCCCTTCCAGCCCTGACAGTTCTGTGATTCTATCATTTAACAACTTGTTAATGCCCTCTCCCAACCAAAGAGGTGGAGAAGCTGGGCAGGGCATCCATGGTGACAGAGGGGTTAAGGTGCAGATACCTTCAGCAACCATGACCAAGCAGAGCCTTTGGAGTGAAACATGAAGCCTCAGGCTGATGTCAGCAGGAGGCTGCTACCTGCCCCCAGTACCTCAAATCACAGAATCAACCAGGTTGGAAAAGACCTCAGAGATCATCAAGCCCAACCTATTACCTAACACCTAACCCCTCCTGACAGCTAACCCATTGCACCAAGGGCCACAGCCAAGCTTGGTTTGAACACCTCCAGGGATGGGGACTCTACCACCTCCCTGGGCAGCACATCCCATGGCCAATTACTCTTGCTGGGAAGAACTTTCTCCTCACCTCCAGCCCAAACCTCCCCTGCACAGCTTGAGACTGTGTCCTCTTGTTCTGGTGCTGCTTGCCTGGGAGCAGAGCCCAAGTCCCACCTGGCTACAACCTCCCTGCAGGTAGCTGTAGAGAGCAATATGCTTGGAATGGGCAGCAGGAGGAGTCTCTGCCTAAATATCCTCACCTCAGTTACAAAATGGGTTGGAATGGACCTCAAAGCTCCTCCAGCCCCCAGCCCCCTGCCATGGGCAGGGACACCTCCCACCAGCCCAAGCTCGCCCATGGCCTCATCCAGCCTTCAGCACCTCCAGAGAGGAGTTCCCTAGGGATTTTGCTGCCTCGGGGTGCTGAGCCCCACCGGCTGCACTGAGTATGGAGGTGTGTGGCTAAGCTGTGCCCAGCTGGGGAGGGGCAGGGTGGCACTCACCAGGAGGGCAACGGAGCCCACCCCTCCACGGGGCGTGTTCATGGGGGCCACGGCGCTCCAGCGGTCGCAGTCGATGTCGTACCTCTCCACATCACTGAAGCAGGTGTTGTCATCCAGCCCTCCTATGGCATAGATGGGGCCACCAAGGGAGGCCAGGGCAATGCCCCTCCTAGGGGAAAAGCACAGCAGACACATCTCAGTGCGAGCCCCACCGGGGAGGGAAGGCAGCCAGGAAGGGAACTGAGGAGGCTGGGCAGGGACCGGCTGGAGAGCAGCCCTGAAGGGAAGGCCTTGGGGGTGCTGGGGCTGGTGTTGGGTATTTGCCTCTTTATCCTTATCCTTTGCCTTTGTGACCCTCCCTGTTACTGAGGGATACACACACACAATATATACACACACACAATATATACACACATCTAGCAGGACATCCCTGTCAAGACATCCCTATCAATCAGAATATCTCTATCAGTCTATCAGAATGTCCCTACCAGTATACACACATATCTGTATATATATCTATATCTATGGTTAAAAAATTCCTTTCTTTACTTCCAAATCGATTCTAGATCCAGGCTGGGCAGGGACTGGCTGGAGAGCAGCCCTGAGGAGAGGGACTTGGGGGTGCTGGGGGAGGAGAAGCTGAGCAGGAGCCAGCAGGGAGCACTTGCAGCCCAGAGAGCCAAGCAGAGCCTGGGCTGCAGCAGGAGAAGTGTGGCCAGCAGGGCCAGGGAGGGGATTCTCCCCCTCTGCTCCACTCTGCTCAGACCCCACCTGCAGCTCTGGGGCCAGGGCTGGAGCCTCTGTTGCAGGAAGGCTCTGGAGGGGCTGGAAGGTGTCCAGAGAAGGGCCCTGAGGATGAGCAGAGGGCTGGAGCTGCTCTGCTCTGAGGACAGCCTGAGAGAGTTGGGGTTGTGCAGGCTGGAGAGGAGAAGGCTCCCAGGAGACCTTCTGGTGGCCTTGCAGCATCTGAAGGGGGCTCCAAGAAAGCTGGGGAGGGACTTTGGAGGGGGTGAGGGAGGGATAGGAGTGGGGGGGATGGAGCAAAAGTAGAAGTGGGGAGCTTGAGATTGGATGTGAGGAAGAAGTTGTTGGGCAGGAGGGTGGTGAGAGCCTGGCAGAGGTTGCCCAGGGAGGTGGTGGAAGCCTCATGCCTGGAGGTTTTTGCAGCCAGGCTGGATGTGGCTGTGAGCAACCTGCTGTGGTGTGAGGTGTCCCTGCCCATGGCAGGGGGTTGGGACTGGCTGAGCCTTGAGCTCCCTTCCAGCCCTGACAGTTCTGTGATCCTGTGACACCAACTCCAGCACTACTTGGGCAGCACTGGCTGCAAGCTATGGCAAAAAGAACAGGGAAAAGGTCAAGTTTGTAATAAATAATCACTGAGTGGGCAGGGTTGGAAGGGATCTGAAAGATTGTATAGCTCCAGCTTCCCTGCTATGTGCAAGGGCAGTTCCTCCTAAGACCAACTTCCTCAATGCCCATCCACCCTGGCCTTGGAACCCTTCCAGGCTTGGAGCCTCCACAACTTCTTTGGGCAACCTGTGCCAGTGCCTCACCATCCTCCTGGGCAAGAATTGCTTCCTCAGGTGTCATCTCCATCCAGCTTCTTCCAGCTTGAAGCCATCACCCCTTGTCCTGTCACTCCATGTCCCTCAGCACCACATCTCTGCCTCTTTGAAACACTTCCAAGGATGGGGATTCAACCATTGGGGGATGTTGAGCTTGTTCCAGTCTTTGATAGGCCTTTCAGGGAAGAATTTTGCCTCATATCCAACCTAAAGGTACCTCCATGGGATTCTTGAGTGGGAATCTTTTTTCCTGCCTTTCTCCCCCCACTTTCCCCAAGTGAGATTAGACATAGTATTGTTAACATAGAATCATAGAATTGTTTTGGTCAGAAAAGGCCTCCAAGCTCATCCAGTCCAACCCTCAACCGCACCATGGCCACCAAACCATGGCCCCAAGTGCTCTGTCTGCAGGTGGTGGAAATCAGGACTGGCCAAGGGGCTGAAGGCTCAGAGAAAAATCACAGAATCATTAAGGCTGGAAAAGCTCTCTGAGGTCATTCAGTCCAACACCAACCCAACCCCACCATGGCCACCAAACCATGGCCCCAAGTGCCATGGCCACAGCTTGCTGGAACACCTCCAGGGATGGGGACTCCACCACCTCCTTGGGCAGCCTGTGCCAGTCCCTGACCACTCTTGCAGCAAAGAAATTGTTCCTCCTCTCCAACCTAACCCTCCCCTGGCACAATTTCAGGTCATTGCCTCTACTTCTCTCACCTGAGCCTAGTGAGCAGAGCCCAAGCCCCACCTGGCTGCAGCCTCCTCTCAGGGAGCTGCAGAGAGCAATGAGGTCTCCCTGAGCTCAGCCTCCTCTTCTCCACACCAAACACCCCCAGCTCCCTCAGCTGCTCCTCCCCAGCCCTCTTCTCCACACCCTTCCCCACCTTTCTTGCCCTTCTCTGGCCCTGCTCCAGCTCCTCAATGTCCTTGTTGGAGTGAGGGTCCCCAAACTGAGCCCAGTAGCACAGAGTGGGATTGAAATCTCAGCTCAGGGCACACATACCTCTTGGTGTTCATTGATGCCTTCATCATCCACTTGTTTGTGAGAGGATCAAACACTTCCATGCTTCCCAAGTGTTCATTGCCATCATGGCCTCCCACTGCATAGACTTTACCTGAAACACACAGACACACCCCCCCACACACACACAACCTTTCAGATGGCTTGGCCACACCTCAGCTCTCATTTACCTCCCTGCATGGAAATGGAAAGCTCAGCTAAGGGCTAAAGCTTTCCAATGTTTTCAAAGCTTTCCAATGTTTTCAACATCAGGGCTTCAGGAAGTGCATTTCTGCAGGCTGTACCCAACCAAGGCTCTGTCCTGATGTGGACTTCCAGAAGTCTTCCCCTGAGTACTGTAGCAGAGATCACTTTGGGATGTTTCTTTCAGCCTCTTCTGTTTTTCTACAGGGGTAAAAAAGATCTCTGGCCTCCTGCAGCACCACAGGGGAGCCTCCTGCAGCCCCTCCAGGGCCTACTGTGTACATGGAGAAGTTGCTTCAGGGCTGCTGAGTTGCTCTGGACTGCACAGACCTGTGTCAGAAGATGGCAGAGCCAAAACTAAAGGGCTGCCCTTGGAGGAGTTGTGGCCTTGGGGGCTTGCCCATACAGATTTAAGTCTGAAAGGAGCAAATTCCAGGTGACTCTCATTATTATAAATGGTCTTAAACTGATGAACAAAAATATAAATCACCCTATTAAAGCAAGAGTTCATAGAATCAGAGAGTACCTTGGTCTGCAAGGAACCTTTAAAGGTCATCTAGTCCAGTCCCACTGCACTCAGCAGGGACAGCTTCAACCAGAGCAGGTTGCTCAGGGCCCCATCCAACCTGACCTGGAATGGTTCCAGGCATGGAGCTTCTACCTTCTTCTCTGGGCAACCTGGAACAGGCTCTCACCACCCTCAGGGTCAAACATTTCTCCCCTCTCTCTACTCTGATTCTCCCTCTGAGTTCAAACCATCCCCCCTTGTCCTGTCACACCAGGCCCTGCTCAAAACCTGTCCCCAGCTTTCTGATCAGCTCTTGAAGCACTGAAAGGCCACCAGAAGGTGTCTCCAGAGCCTTCTCTTCTGCAGGCTGAACAGCCCCAACTCTCCCAGCCTGCCCCCACAGCAGAGGTTCTCCAGCCCTCTGATCATCTTCTTGGCCTCCTCTGGACCCACTCCAGCAGTTCCATGTCCCTCTTTTGCTGGGGGCACCATTGCTTCAGCATCAAGTTCCACTTCTACATTTTATGAAAACCACCAACCATCAAATCCTGGAAAGCTCTAAAGTCACCTTGGAGCCTTTTCTCCAGGCTGAACAGCCCCAACTCTCCTAGCCTATCCCCATAGCAGAGGTTCTGCAGCCCTCTGATCATCTTGGTGGCCTGCTCTGGACCCTCTCCAACAGCTCCAGGTCCTTCTTGTGTTGGGGGCTCCAGAGCTGGAGGCAGTGCTGCAGGTGTGGTCTGAGCAGAGCAGAGGGGCAGGATCCCCTCCCTGTCCTGCTCCCAGCTTGTCCCCATAGCAGAGGTCCTCCAGCCTTGGATCATCTTCATGCTCTCCTCTGTCCCCATGTCTCTTTAAGCACCAAAAGGCCTGGCCAAGGTGCCCCTGGAGCCTTCTCTCCAGCCCAGCTCTCCCAGCTGGCTGCAGAGCCCTTGCCACGAGCACGCCTTGGGATCGCTTCAGCATTCAAACCCCCTCCCGGGGGCAGCAGCTTCCCTGGGGAAGCTTGCAGTGAAAGCAAGCCCTGCAAAAGCAGCAGGAGCACACAAGAGGCTGTGGAAGAGGCCTGCTGGGCTGGGGGGTTACTGACCTCCCACGGAGATGACCCCCACGTGCCTCCTCCTGCTGTTCATCTCGGGGCCGAAGAACCAACTGTTCCTCCTGATGCAGTAACACTCGATGCTGCGGAAGGGGTCCCCCGAGCCTCCTCTGCCCCCCACACAGAACAGCACACCTGCAGGAGACACAACACCACTGCCAGGCAAGCAGGGAAAGGAGGAGAGGGCTAAAGCTGCAGAGCAGAGAGAACTCCACAGCAAGCAGCTGGGGAGAAGTCCTTTTGCAGGAGTGCTGACCTGCCTAAGTGGGTGCTTGGGTTCTGGCCTTGGGCTGCTGCTATGGCAATGAACTCTCTGTGCTCTTGGCAAAAAAAAAAAACCAAACCCAAACAAAGCATGTTTCAGATATGCTCTTGGGGATCTGGCTCAGCTCAGGGAGATAAATGGGGAGCTTGTTAAATACAACAATGGGGAAGTTAAGCTTTAGAGCCTCGTTTGCAGCCCTTGCTTCTGGCTCTAGGTTCAAGCCACAGAGTTTTAAAAGGCAGCTCGACCTTCTCAAGCCAAAAAGGTGAGCACTGACTGCTCTGGGTATGGCTTTGAGCCCATCCTTCCCATCCCAGCTTTGACAGATATCCCATCAGGATAACCAAAGAGTGTTCTGGAGATCCAGCTTTAATAGATATCCCATCAGGATAAACAAATAAGTGTTTTGGAGATCCTTCCCATCCCAGCTTTAACAGATATCCCATCAGGATAAACAAATAAGTGTTTTGGAGATCATTCCCATCCCAGCTTTAACAGATATCCCATCAGGATAAACAAATAAGTGTTTTGGAGATGCTTTCCATCCCAGCTTTAATAGATATTCCATCAGGATAAACAAATAAGTGTTTTGGAGGTCCTCCACATCCCAGATTTAATAGATATCCCATCAGGATAAACAAACAAGTGTTTTGGAGATCATTCCCTTCCCTCCTTTAACAGATATCCCATCAGGATAACCAAATAGTGTTTTGGAGGTCCTCCACATCCCAGCTTTAACAGATATCCCATCAGGATAAAGAAATTATGTTTTGGAGGTCTTCCACATCCCAGCTTTATAAAAAATGCTATGGAGATCCTTCCCATCCCAGCTTTAACAGATATCCCATCAGGATAACCAAATAGTCTTTTGGAGGTCCTCCACATCCCAGCTCTAACAGATATCCCACCAGGATAAACAAAGAGTGTTCTGGAGATCCAGCTTTATTTGTTTATCCTGATGGGATATCTATTAATGTTTTGGAGGTGCTTCACATCCCAGCTTTTACAGATACATCATCAGGATAACCTAATAGTGTTTTGGAGGGCCTCCACATCCCAGCTTTAACAGATATCCCATCAGGATAAACAATGTTTTGAAGGTCCTTCACATCCTAGCTTTAATAGATACATCATCAGGATAAAAAAAATAATGTTTTGGAGGTGCTTCACATCCCAGCTTTAATAGCTATCCCACCAGGACAAATAAATAATGCTGTGGAGATCCTTCTCATCCCAGCTTTAATAGATATCTCATCAGGATAAACAAATAATGTTTTGGAGGTCCTCCACACCCCAGCTTTAATAGACATCCCATCAGGATAAACAAATAATGCTCTGGAGAAAGACAGTGGCTGCTAAAGGTCTGCTAGGGAAGGGCAGCACAGCCCCTAACTGCCCAGAGGCACAGAATGGCTTTTCCCAGTGCTCATCCCATGTCCACAGAATGGGCTGGGTTGGAAGGGACCTTCAAGATCATCCAGTTCCAACCCCCTCCCACCAGCACAGGCTGCTCAAGACCTCATCCAGCCTGGCCTTCAACACCTCCAGGGAGGAGGCCATCCACAGCCTCCCTGGGCAACCTGTGCCAGTGTCTCCCCACCCTCACTGGCCAGAATTTCATCCTGATCTCCAGTCTCAATCTCCCCACCTCAAGCTTTTTGCATTCAGGCCATGACCAAGCCTTTCCAGCAAGCTCCCTAAACCCTGCACACCACTTCCCTGCTGATCACCAGACACACATTTAGATTACCAGCAGTCTGCTTCCTTGGTGTTGTGCGAATGGAGTACTCAAAGTCTGGCACTGCCCTGCTGCTCAGGTGAAGGTGGTAGTTTCTTGCTTCATCCAGCAAATCCCTACATTTTAGATTCTGCTTGACAATCTCTTCCTTTGCCACAACACCCATAAGGAAGCAAACGGGCAAGAGAGGCAGCCGGACCTGACAGAAACGAAGACAGTTGGAGTCAACTGCTGGAGGGGCTCAGGGTCACCCCCGGCCAGCTGCCAGTCCCCATGCTCCTCAACAACACCAGCCAGGGTTCAGCTGGCCCTGCCCACACTCCCAGTAGGGTCAGCAGCTCTTTGGAGGGACTACAGCCACGTGGGTTTCAGCAGCAGTGCAGAATCGGCCCTTGGAGCAGGCTGGGAGCAGAGGAATCATCGATTCGTAGAAAGGTCTGGGCTGGAAGGGAGCTCCAAAGCTCATCCAGGCCAACCCCCTGCACTCAGCAGGGACATCCTCCACTAGATCAGGTTGCCCACAGCCCTCTCCAGCCTCACCTGGAAGATCTCCAGCCATGGAGCCTCAACCACCTCCCTGGGCAACCTCTTGCAGTGTTGCAGCAGCCTCCTGGGGCAGAACTTGTTCCTCACATCCAAGCTCAATCTGCTCTGCTCTCATTTCAAACCATTGCCCCTGGGGCTGTCCCTGCAGGCCTTTGGCAACAGTCCCTCTGCAGCCTTCTTGGAGCCCCTTCAGCTACTGCAAGGCTGCTCTGAGCTCTGCCTGCAGCCTTCTCTTCTCCAGGCTGCACACCCCCAGCTCCCTCAGCCTGTCCCCATAGCAGAGCTGCTCCAACCCCCTGAGCACTTTTGTGGAAGAAGTGCTGCTGCTAGTGCTGCAAAACCCACCTGGCCCAGCAGCTCTGACTCCACCAGGAGAGCCTGGGTTAGGTTAGTCTGCTGGAGGCAGGGATTTTGTTATGCCAGCCTAGGAGGGTGGATTAGGAAACACTGAGCATGAGCTCTGTGCCTACTGAGGAGGTGCTGCTGGTGCAGTGACACCTTGCTCTGGTGTGGACTTGACAGACTACAGGATTGAAGAAAAAACAAACAAACCCAGCCAAAAAAAAAGGAAAAAAAACACCTAATAGGTTGTTGACTTCCCCAAATCCTTCCTGTGGCTCCCCAGCAGAGAGCTGGAACAGGCTGAGGAATGGAAGGGCCCTTTCTGGGTGAGGCCACAAGTGGTCACTGCCCAGAGCAATCCCCAGTGCCAGAGCAGCTCTGAAGATCTGAAGAGCAGCCCCTCCAAGCCTGCCCTGAAATGTCCTCCTCCCCACAGCCATTTATTTCTGCAAGCCTTCTGTGTGTCCTTGTGAGAGAAACAGTGAGGAAGATGAAGAACAAGAGAGGAGAGAAAGATCCACTGAGGTAAAACAGCATATCCAGAGGAGATGCACTAGGAGGAGTGTGGGCAGCAGAGCCAGGGAGGTTCTCCTCCTTCTCTACTCTGCCCTGCTGAGACCTCCCCTGGAATATTGCATCCAGTGTTGGGCTCCCCAGCTCAGGAGGGATCTACAGGGATCTGCTGGAGAGAGGCCAAGGGAGGGCTGCAAGGATGCTGAAGGGCCTGGAGCACTGCCTGGGGAGGAGAGGCTGAGAGCCCTGGGGGTGGTTAGTGTGGAGAGGAGAAGGCTGAGAGGGATCTGCTCAATGTCTCTCAAGAGCTGAGGGCTGGGGGGCAGGAAGGAAGGGACAGGGACAGCCTCTGCTCACTGTGCCCTGGGCTAGGCCAAGGGGCAAGGGATGGAAACTGCAGCACAGGAGGTTCCAGCTCAGCAGGAGGAGGAACTTCTGCACTGGGAGGGTGCCAGAGCCCTGGAGCAGGCTGCCCAGAGAGGTTGTGGAGTCTCCTTCTCTGGAGCCTTTGCAGCCCTGTCTGGATGTGTTCCTGTGTGCCCTGTGCTGCATTCTCTGGTCCTGCTCTGGCAGGGGGGGTTGGACTGGAAGATCTCCAGAGGTCCCTTCCAACCCCTCACATCCTGTGAGCCTGGGAGCCTGTGAGCTGAAGGATTTTGGAAGACAGAGTTGTGATCTATAATGAGGAACTGTGAACACTGCTGAGGACAATGACAGCAGCATGCCAGTGGAGCTTGGCACTCACAGAGCTTGGCACTCACAGGGGACCAAGGCAACTCTGCAGTGCAAAACACCCAAGGAGAGTTGAGGGACTGAAAGCAGCAGAGCTGATGCCACCTGCTAAGATCCAGAGGGCATTTTGCAGTGCAGGGCTGGTACCTTCCCTCCTCTCCAGCACAGCTCCCCCACACCTGACTCAGACACTGCATTTCAAACTCTCACAGCCACTACCTGTGGAGCTGGAGCAACACTTTGACAGGGGGCAGGCTGATGGTGTTTGGATGAGTTCAGCTGAGGGTCATCCTGACACCTGGGTGTGTTTCTTTCAGATCACAGAAGGGTAGGGGTTGGAAGAGCCCTCGAGAAGCAGTGGACTCACATCAAGTCTAGAGGTGTGAACTGCAAACTCCTTCTGGATCCTGCAGTGCCAGCCCAGTGAGCACTGACAGTTCCAGCATGTCACCTCCAGGGATGGGCACTCAACCACCACCCTGGGCAGCCTGGGCCAGGCTTTGAGAAGCCTTTCAGGGAAGAAATTTCTTCTCATGTCCAACCTAAACCTCCCCGGCACAATTTCAGGGCATTGCCTCTTCCCCTATCACTTGTTCCTAGGCAGAAGAAGTGGCACAACGTGATGGGGCACAGCTCAGGCAGAGTTTAAATTGCCCAGCCATGGACAGACCCTCCTCAACAGCTCTGCTCTGCTTTCTTAAGCACAAACACTCACCAGCAAGGGAAGTGAGTGTTTAACAGAATCACAGAATGACTGAGGCTGGAAAAGACCTCTGGAAAAGACCTCTGAGATCACCAAGTCCATGACCTAACACCACCACCTCAGCTAAGCCCTGCCACCAAGTGCCACATCCAACCTTTTCTTAAAGACCTCCAGGGATGGTGACTCCACCACCTCCCTGGGCAGTGCAGCCCAGTGCCTGAGGCTGCAGCAGCAGCAGGCCAAGTGATGGCTTTCAGCTCCCCACCCCTCAGCTATGACCACCAGAAGTCTCCCTCTTCTCTCTACAGAAAGGAGAATGATTCTTCCTGATGGTCAGGGGACCTAACCTGCTTCCACAACTGCCACCACTCCCCACATGAGGCACCAGCTGCTAAGGACACTTCCCCCCTTGAGATCTCCCTAAGCACAGGCTCACAGATGTTAGGGGTTGGAAGGGACCTCTGGAGATCTTCTAGTCCAAGCCCCTGCCAGAGCAGGACCAGAGAATGCAGCACAGGGCACACAGGAACACATCCAGACAGGGCTGCAAAGGCTCCAGAGGAAGGAGACTCCACAACCTCTCTGGGCAGCCTGCTCCAGGGCTCTGGCACCCTCCCAGTGCAGAAGTTCCTCCTCCTGCTGAGCTGGAACCTCCTGCGATGAAGTTAATATTCATTGCCCCTTTTCCTATCACAGGGTGCACTGAGCAGAGCCTGTCCCCTCCCTCTTGACCCCCAGCCCTCAGATGTTCCACAGAATCATAGAAGGGACCTCCAAAGCTCACCCAGTCCAACCCCTGCCAGAGCAGGGGCACCCAGGGCAGGGCACACAGGAACACATCCAGGTGGGGTTTGAATATCTCCAGAGAAGGAGACTCCACAACCCCCCTGGGCAGCCTGCTCCAGGGCTCTGCACCGTCACAGGGGAAAAATTTCTCCTCCTGTTTCCATGGAGCTTCCTCTGCCTCAGCTTCCACCACTGCCCCTTGTGCTGGCATTGGGGAACACCCAGCAGAGCCTGGCTCCAGCCTCTGGGCACTCCCCCTGCACATCTTCATCCCCAGCACTCAGCTCCCCCTCAGGCTCCTCCTCTCCAAGCTCCAGAGCCCTCAGCTCCCTCAGGCTCTCCTCCTGAGGAAGATGTTCCACTGCCTGCAGCAGCTCTGGGCTGGACTCTCTCAAGCACTTCCCTGAGGTCCTTCTGGAGCTGAGGAGCCCAGAACTGGACACAAGATTCCAGCTGTGGCCTCAGCAGGGCAGAGCAGAGCAGAGGGGCAGGAGAACCTCTCTGACCTACTCAACACAGCCCTATACATTTATTAAATCCCCTCTCAGCCTTCTCCTCTCCACACTAACCACCCCCAGGGCTCTCAGCCTCTCCTCACAGGGCAGTGCTCCAAGTCCTTCAGCATCCTGGTAGCTCTCCCTTGGACCCTCTCAAGTACATCCCTGACTCTCCCCAGCAGATCCCTCTGCCGCCTAGATCCCTGACTCCCTCCAGCAGATCCCTGACTCTCTCAAGTAGATTTCTGAGTCTCCCCAGCAGATCCCTGACTCTCCCACATAGATCCCTGACTCTGCCCAGCAGATCCCCGACTCTCCCCAGCAGATCCCTGACTCTCTCAAGTAGATTTCTGAGTCTCCCCAGCAGATCCCTGACTCTCCCACCTAGATCCCTGACTCTGCCCAGCAGATCCCCGACTCTCCCCAGCAGATCACCGACTCTCCCACCTGGGTCCCTGCCCCAGCCGCCGCCGAGGCAGCCCATGCCCGCCCCCAGCCCGCCCTTACCTGTGCCAGGATCTCATCCAGCCATGCGGCATGGTGCTGGGGGTTGGCCAGCAGCCACTTGATGGCGGCGTCGTAGACCTGCCGCTCATCCTGGATGTTGAGGTCGCTGGAGGAGAGCAGCTTGTGGAGGTGCTGGGGGGTGACGGTGACGAAGTCCTCGCCCTCCACCACCTGGGCGAAGTGCTCGCAGGCGTAGCGGTCGGCCATGTCCATCAGGTCCAGGCGGTTGTGGCTCTCGGCGAAGGCCCTGACCGCCAGGCAGTTGGAAGGGTGGAAGTGCAGCTTCATGTACTCGCAGCAGGCCTTGGCCACCAGCTCCACCTGCAGGATGCAGGCGGCGTACAGCAGGGGCTGGACGTTGTCCACCGTCAGGGTGAGGCGGGAGGAGTAGACGAACTTCACCAGGTCCTCGATGGCGTCGCCGTCGAAGTCCCGGATCTCGATCAGGCTCTGCTTGGCCTCGGCCATTTCGGACAGGAACATGGCTCTGAAGTAAGGGATGACACAGGCCAGCACCAGCTTGTGGCAGGAGATCAGCTTGGAGCCAACCTGAAAGAGAAGAAGAGGACACCATGTGGGGAGACCCCACCTGGAGAGCTGCATCCAGGGCTGGAGCTGCAGGAAGGTGCTGGAAGCTGTCCAGAGAAGGGCCACAAGGGTGAGGAGTGCAAGCCCAGAAAGGAAGGGAAGGCAGAAGGGAACAGAACCAATATAGGATGGGCAGGGACTGGCTGGAGAGCAGCCCTGAGGAGAGGGACTTGGGAGTGCTGGGGGAGGAGAAGCTAAGCAGGAGCCAGCAGGAAGCACTTGCAGCCCAGAGAGCCAAGCAGAGCCTGGGCTGCAGCAAGAGAAGTGTGGCCAGCAGGGCCAGGGAGGGGATTCTCCCCCTCTGCTCCACTCTGCTCAGACCCCACCTGCAGCTCTGGGGCCAGGGCTGGAGCCTCTGTTGCAGAAAGGCTCCGGAGGGGCTGGAAGGTGTCCAGAGAAGGGCCCTGAGGATGAGCAGAGGGCTGGAGCTGCTCTGCTCTGAGGACAGCCTGAGAGAGTTGGGGTTGTGCAGGCTGGAGAGGAGAAGGCTCCCAGGAGACCTTCTGGTGGCCTTGCAGCATCTGAAGGGGGCTCCAAGAAAGCTGGGGAGGGACTTTGGAGGGTGTGAGGGAGGGATAGGAGTGGGGGGGATGGAGCAAAAGTAGAAGTGGGGAGCTTGAGATTGGATGTGAGGAAGAAGTTGTTGGGCAGGAGGGTGGTGAGAGCCTGGCAGAGGTTGCCCAGGGAGGTGGTGGAAGCCTCATCCCTGGAGGTTTTTGCAGCCAGGCTGGATGTGGCTCTGAGCAGCCTGCTGTGGTGTGAGGTGTCCCTGCCCATGGCAGGGGGTTGGGACTGGCTGAGCCTTGAGCTCCCTTCCAGCCCTGACAGTTCTGTGATTCTATGACACCCACAGCCTTTTACTGCACTGTTCAGGTTCAGCCACAGAGGAGGGACAGCTCAGCTGAAAGGTGAATTCTGAACTCCAAGAGCAGCGAGCTGCTGTGTTTTAGTCAAGCTGACTCCTTCTGCCCTGCTCTTCTGACATCAGATCAACAGATCCCAAGCAGATCTCAGTTGTAATCTGGCCACCAGAGCTGGGCAGGCCATTAAACAAGGATGCAACAGCACTGATGCAGTAAACTTAGAATCACAGATTCCTAGACAGGTTGAGGTTGGAGAGGACCTTGAAGACCACCTGGTATCAGCAATGGTGTGGGCAGCAGGAGCAGGGCAGGGATTGTCCCCCTGGGCTCAGCACTGGGGAGGCCACAGCTTGAGTGCTGGCTTCAGTTTTGGGGCCCTGAGTGCAAGAAGCACCTTGAGGAGCTGGAGCAGGGCCAGAGAAGGGCAAGAAAGGTGGGGAAGGGTGTGGAGAAGAGGGCTGGGGAGGAGCAGCTGAGGGAGCTGGGGGTGTTTGGTGTGGAGAAGAGGAGGCTGAGCTCAGGGAGACCTCATTGCTCTCTGCAGCTCCCTGAGAGGAGGCTGCAGCCAGGTGGGGCTTGGGCTCTTCATCCTCTCAGCAAGTGATAGGAGAGGAAATGGACTCAAGTTGCCCCAGGGGAGGTTTAGGTTGGACATTGGAAGAAACTTCTTCCCTGAAAGGGTTCTCAGAGCCTGGCCCAGGCTGCCCAGGGAGGTGGCTGAATGCCTATCCCTGGAGATGGTTCCGAGAGGCAGAGCTGTGGTGCTGAGGGCCATGGCTTAGCAGTGCACTTGGCCTGGATGACCTTAGAGGTCTTCTCCAGCCTAAATGACTCCATGAAGTCTCTGCCTACCCAACAGCAGTGTGACCCTGCCTGGGGAGCAGTCAGCTGAGTACAAAACCAAACACACTCAGAGGAGGCTGCAGATCAAAACGGTGCAGTGGAGTTGATTACATCACTCCACAAAGAACAAAAAGAAACCAACCCAGGAGGAAAAAAGCAGATGGTGAGCATCTGCCACCCTCCACCTTCCACCAGGGAGCTGCTCACGTGGCAGATGCAGCAGGGTAGGTGAGGTTCCACGCTGAACTCCTTGGAGCAGAGCAAGCCTCCCTGCCTGCTCCCACGGCTTTGTCACTCCAATTAATGACAGCACTGAGGCAAAAAGGCTGCCACCAGCTTCTCTGCTCTACCAGGAAGAGCCCCTGTGCCTTTCTCACCTTCAGAGATCCTCCTTCTGCCCACATCCCACTCTCTAATTAGAGCCTTTGGTTTAATTGCCCCATCCCTGGAGACATTCAAGACCAGACTTGGTGTGGCCCTGGGCAACCTGATCTACTTCGGAGCTGGGGGTTGGACAAGATGACCTTGGAGGGTCCCTTCCAGCCCAGTGCAATCTGTGACTGAAGTGGTTTTGCTGTTTTACCCAAATCTGCTAATTTTAACTCCCCAGCATGTGCTTGGCATTGCAAAAGCAGAGCTCCCCTCCAGCCAGCAGTTAAATCAGTAACTGTCTAACAAGAGCAATGCCAGAACTGCTCACCGTCAGAGCTCAGGCACAAGGGCAGTAGTATTCTTCTGAAAGCAGGAGAAATCAGAGAGTCACACAATGGTAGGGGCTGGAAGGGAGGCCCAGAGATCACTGGGTCCAAGCCCCCTGCCAGAGCAGGCTCCCCTAGGGCAGGGCACACAGAACACATCCAGGCTGGCTTTGAAACTCTCCAGAGCAGGAGACTCCACAACCTCTCTGGGCAGCCTGCTCCAGGCCTCCAGCAGCCTCACACCAAAGAAGTTTCTCCTCATATTGAGCTGGAACTTCTTGGGTTCCAGATTGTGTCCCTTGCCCCTTGTCTTATCCCAGGACAGCCAAGAGCCTGACCCCTGCTGCTTGCTCCCCACCCTTCAGCTATTGACAGACATTGATCAGATCCCCCTCAGCCTTCTCCTCTCCAGGCTCACCACCCCCAGGGCTCTCAGCCCTTCCTCACCAGACATGTTCCAGGCCCTTCATCACCCTCAGCATCTCTTGGACTCTCTCCAGTACTTTCCTGTCCCTCTTGAAGTGGACAGAACTGGACACAATACTCCAGGGCAGAGTAGAGCGCTCTCACAGAGCAGAAGTTTCTCCTGCTGAGGTGTAACTTCCTGGGTTCCAGCTATTATCCATTATTCCTGGGTGCCACTGATCAGAGCCTGGCCCCTCTGACCCTCTGGATCATTCACCCAGTGCTAAACTAACCTCAAGCAGATGGATTTTACTGCTGATTTGGGGATCAAGCACAGGCTCCCAGGATGTTAGGGGTTGGAAGGGACCTCTGGAGCTCTTCCAGTCCAACCCACCCTGCCAGAGCAGGACCAGAGAATGCAGCACAGGGCACACAGGAA
Source organism: Indicator indicator (assembly GCF_027791375.1). Classification (NCBI taxonomy): domain Eukaryota; kingdom Metazoa; phylum Chordata; class Aves; order Piciformes; family Indicatoridae; genus Indicator; species Indicator indicator. The sequence continues at coordinate 16,626,087 of NC_072034.1, read as the reverse complement.
CACATCCAGACAGGGCTGCAAAGGCTCCAGAGAAGGAGACTCCACAACCTCTCTGGGCAGCCTGCTCCAGGGCTCTGGCACCCTCCCAGTGCAGAAGTTCCTCCTCCTGCTGAGCTGGAACCTCCTGTGCTGCAGTTTCCATCCCTTGCCCCTTGGCCTAGCCCAGGGCACAGTGAGCAGAGGCTGTCCCTGTCCCTTCCTTCCTGCCCCCCAGCCCTCAGCTCTTGAGAGACATTGAGCAGATCCCTCTCAGCCTTCTCCTCTCCACACTAACCACCCCCAGGGCTCTCAGCCTTTCTTCACACAGGAGATGTTCAAACCTCTTCATCACAAATCCCTGAGTGCTCCAGAAAGAAGCAGCAGCCCTCCACAAAACTCGACTTGAAGACAGAGTTGTCAGTGACTTGCAAGGGGGCACTGCAGGAAGCCTGCTCAGATGCAGGGAGGTTCTTCTGGCCTCCACTGCCTCTTCCCTGCCTGAGGCCTGGAAGCCAAGCCCTGCACTCCTCTGTCCTTCAACTGCCAAAGCAGCTGCCCCCACCTCATACACATGAGCAGCAGCAAAGCCCAGCTCAGGAAAGCTGAGCTGCAGCCACACTTCTGAGGCAAGGCTGAGAGCCCTGGGGCTGTTAGCCTGCAGAAGAGCAGCCTGAGGGGATCTGATCAATGCTGATCAATACTCCACGGCTGGGGGTCAGGAGGATGGGGCCAGGCTTTGTTCAGTGGTGCCCAGGGACAGGACAAGGGCTCAGGGCACAGAGTGGAACATCAGAAGTTCATCTGAACATGAGGAGGATCTTCTGTAATGTAAGGGTGAGGGAGCCCTGGGGCAGGCTGCCCAGAGGGGTGGTGGAGTCTCCATCTCTGGGGACATTCAGAACCCACCTGGATGTGTTCCTGGGTGACCTCCTAGGTGATGCTGTTTGGCAGGGGGGTTGGACTGGATGATCCCCAGAGGTCCCTTCCAACCCCTGTGTTTTCCAAGCCAAGCTTTCCCAGCAGGAGCAAATGTTTAATTCTCTTGATCAAACTCAGACTTTCTGCCTTTTACACCAGAGTGCATGGAAAGGGAGAAAGATGAGGATGAGGTAAAGAAAAGGGAAGAGGAAGATTGCTGAGATCTGGTATGACTCTTGTGCTTGTGCTGCCTGGAGAAGCTTCAGTGTTGTCAGTCAGTGTCCTGTAAGCTTTAACTCAAATGCTGGGAGCACTACAGGCTGCTGCATGTGCTGCCTGCCCAAGACTGATGACAGGCAATTTAATCTCTGCTGTCAAGCAGAAGAGGAAAATGTTCTTCCTTATTCTACTCTTCTTGGCCACTGGGGTGGAAGGGAGACAGAGCCTCCTCCTCTCAGCCTCCCACTGTCTCCCAAGTGGTTTAGAATGATGAGGTGGCTACCGCTGGGGTACCAGGGACACATCTCTCAGGGATTCTCCCTGTTCAGACCCAATAGTAAGGCAAACAATTTCTCCTAAAGGCAGCTGGCTTGGCACAGGAGCTGTGCTTCATCTCTTTCCCTTAAGGAACCATCTTGAACTGCTAAGATGGCAAGGTCAGAAACACCTCAGCTACATGATTCTGGAATCATTTCGGCTGGAAAAGATCTTTCAGATCATGGAGTCCAACCATCCTAACCCTGCCAAGGCTGGGGCTGAGCCATGGCCCTCAGCACCACAGCTCTGACTCTTGCAAACACCTCCAGGGATGGGCATTCAACCACCTCCCTGGGCAGCCTGGGACAGGCTTTGAAAAGCCTTTCAGGGAGGAACTTTCTTCTCATCTCCAACCTAAACCTCCCCTGGGGCAACTTGAGGCCATTCCCTCTCCTCCTGTCACTTCTTCCTAGGGAGCAGAGCCCAAGCCCCACCTGGCTGCAGCCTCCTCTCAGGGAGCTGCAGAGAGCAATGAGGTCTCCCTGAGCTCAGCCTCCTCTTCTCCACACCAAACACCCCCAGCTCCCTCAGCTGCTCCTCCCCAGCCCTCTTCTCCACACCCTTCCCCACCTTTCTTGCCCTTCTCTGGCCCTGCTCCAGCTCCTCAAGGTCCTTCTTGCACTCAGGGCCCCAAAACTGAAGCCAGCACTCAAGCTGTAGCCTCCCCAGTGCTGAGCCCAGGGGGACAATCCCTGCCCTGCTCCTGCTGCCCACACCATTGCTGCTCCAGCCCAGGCTGCTGCTGCCCTTCTTGCCCCCCTGGCCACCCCCTGGCTCCTCTCCAGCTGCTGCCACCCAGCACCCCCAGGCCTTTCCCTGCTGGGCACTTTCCAGCCACTCTGCCCCCAGCCTGGAGCCTTCCTGGGGTTGTTGTGCCCCAAGTTCAGGACCCAGCACTTCACAGGTGTTAGGTGCTGGCAAGCACTGCTCCAGATGCTAGCAGTAAATTGAGCTCTGGGTGTGAGCAATAAAAGCAGAGCTCTTGCTATGCAAGATTCATAAAGCTGTTTCCCTCCCTCCTCCTTTGCTCTTTGATCAGCTGCAGTGTAATTGTCTGGGGCTTGGTTTGGGGTTTTCCCTTTGAGAATGGTGGAAGTCAGATGTGTTGCAGAAATCCTGTTGGCCAGGAAGCATTAGGCAAAGTAACAATGCTCAACTGGAGATAAAAATCAGGAATGAAAGTGTGTGTAGAACAATGAAGCTGCAAGGAGCTGCCACTGCACAGAAATGTGATGATCAACAGTGGGAACTTGCTTAGGAGGCAAGCTGGGGGAGATCAAAGCCAGGTCCTTCCTCTCCTGGACTGTCAGGATCTTCAGTGTTTACCTTTCAGCTGTAAGCTCTCTAAATAAGGAAGAAAACCCCTTGGGTACATCTAAAGAAGCCTCAGATCCAACAGGCATTTTATGGCTTCCATGCTCCTGCCCAAACCCACTGCCACCTCTAGCACATTGACACAAAGGGCAGTGGTCAATGGCTCCATGCCCAGACGGAGAGGGCTGACAAGTGGAGACCCTCAGGGGTAAGTGCTGGCACCAGAGCTGATCAATATCTTCATCAATGATACAAACAATGACATTGAGGCACCCCCAGCGGGGTGCAGATGGCACCAAGCTGAGTGCTGTGGGTGAGGAGTCTGAGGGATGGGATGGGAGCCAGCCAGAGGGACCTGGGCAGGCTGCAGAGGAGAATCTCCTGAGGCTCAACAAGGCACAGGGCAAGGTCCTGCAGCTGAGACAGGGCAATGCCAGATATCAATGCAGGCTGGGGGTGATGAGACTGAGAGCAGCCCTGCAGAGAAGGACTTGGGGCTGCTGGGGGGGAGAAGCTGGAGAGGAGCCAGCAATGGGCACTGGCAGCACAGAAGGCCAAGGGCAGCCTGGGCTGCATCCAAAGCAGTGTGGCCAGAGCTGGAGAGAGAGGATCCTGCCCCTCTGCTCTGCTCTGGGGAGACCTCACCTGCAGGGCTGGGGCCAGAGCTGGAGCCCTCAGCACAGGAGGGACCTGGACCTGATGGAGAGGCTCCAGAGGAGGGCACCAAGATGCTCAGGGGGTTGGAGCAGCTCTGCTATGGGGACAGGCTGAGGGAGCTGGGGGGGTTCAGCCTGGAGAAGAGAAGGCTGCAGGCAGAGCTCAGAGCAGCCTTGCAGTAGCTGAAGGGGCTCCAAGGAGGCTGCAGAGGGACTGTTGCCAAAGGGCTGCAGGGACAGCCTCAGGGGCAATGGTTTGAAATGAGAGCAGAGCAGATTGAGCTTGGATGTGAGGAACAAGTTCTGCCCCAGGAGGCTGCTGCAACACTGCAAGAGGTTGCCCAGGGAGGTGGTTGAGGCTCCATGGCTGGAGATCTTCCAGGTGAGGCTGGAGAGGGCTGCAGGCAACCTGATCTAATGGAGGATGTCCCTGCTGAGTGCAGGGGGTTGGCCTGGATGAGCTTTGGAGCTCCCTTCCAACCCAGACCATTCTGGGATTCTCTGCTTCATTCCCAGCTCATTGGTCAGTGTTAGATGAATAGAGCTGTGACAACCTCACCTTCAGTGTGATATCACAGAGCTCCCCAGCTTCAAAGAAGTGAAGAAGAGAGCTGTGGAAATCCTTCCAGGCCTCATTGGCTTCAAAGACAAAGATGTCATCCTCAGCATCACTGTTGGAAGCCCTCTCTTGCTGCTGCTGCCGCCTCTTCCCCTTCACCTGCTGTTGTTTTGCCTGCTCTGGGACCATGGATTCTGAAGCCATCAGCTGTTTCTGCTGTCACTCCTTGAACCTCCAAAAGCTCCTGCCAAGACACAACCCAGCCCCATCAGTAGTCAAGTCCTGCACTGCAGGTTAACATCTGCTCAGCCTCCTGGTTGAAAAACCACCACAGAAACAGCAGAGGAGACAGACACAAGGTGCATGCTGCTGCCACCCAGCACTGGGGCTGCAGAGCAGTACCTGCTGCTGCCTAGCACTTGGATTGCCACTGGGGAGGCCACACCTGGAGTGCTGGGCTCAGTTTTGGGGCCCTCACTTACAGCAAACACATTGAGCTGCTGGAGAGCATCCAGTGTGGGCAGAGTGGAAAGTGCCCAGCAGGGAAAACTCTGGGAGTGCTGGGTGGCAGCAGCTGGAGAGGAGCCAGGGGGTGGCCAGGGGGGCAAGAAGGGCAGCAGCAGCCTGGGCTGGAGCAGCAATGGTGTGGGCAGCAGGAGCAGGGCAGGGATTGTCCCCCTGGGCTCAGCACTGGGGAGGCCACAGCTTGAGTGCTGGCTTCAGTTTTGGGGCCCTGAGTGCAAGAAGGACCTTGAGGAGCTGGAGCAGGGCCAGAGAAGGGCAAGAAAGGTGGGGAAGGGTGTGGAGAAGAGGGCGGGGGAGGAGCAGCTGAGGGAGCTGGGGGTGTTTGGTGTGGAGAAGAGGAGGCTGAGCTCAGGGAGACCTCATTGCTCTCTGCAGCTCCCTGAGAGGAGGCTGCAGCCAGGTGGGGCTTGGGCTCTGCTGCCTAGAAACAGGTGATAGAAGGGGAGGAAATGTCCTGGAATTGTGCCAGCGAAGGGTTAGGTTGGAGAGGAGGAAAAATTTCTTTGCTGCCAGAGTGGTCAGGGATTGGCAGAGGCTGCCCAGGGAGGTGGTGGATTCCCCATCCCTGGAGGTGTTCCAGCAAGCTGTGGCAATGGCACCTGGGGCCAGGGTTTGGTGGCCATGGTGGAGTTGAGGGTTGGAGTGGATGACCTTGGAGAGCTTTTCCAACCCAAACAATTCCATGATTCTACATCATAAATACTACCTTTAATCTCACATGGGGAAGGTGGGGGGAGGAAGGCAGGAAAAAAGCTTCCCACTCCAGAACCTCATGGAGATACCTTTAGACAAACCACTGCTTGCCAACTTGTGCCCCATACTTGCAGAAGACATGGAAAAGAAGAGGCAGGGCTGAGAAAATGAAGCTTCAGGAGTTCCAAATTGAACATGGAGGAGGAAGAGGAAAAAGGGGGAAGCTGAAATGCTGAGCAAGGGTTTTACCCCATGGTGTTATCCTAGTCCTTGACTGACACTCTCACTGCACTGCTCCTGAGCTGCTCACATCTAACAGGAGTCCTACATCCCAGCACCTGCTGGAGAATCACAGAATGGGTTGGGATGGAAGGGACCTCAAGGATCATCCAGTTCCAAGCCCCTGCCATGGGCAGGGACACCTCCCACCAGCACAGCTTGCTCAAGGCCTCATCCAGCCTGGCCCTCAACACCTCCAGGCAGGAGGCAGCCACAGCCTCCGTGGGCAACCTGTGCCAGTCCCTCCCCACCCTCACTTGAAACAATTTCTTCTTCCTCTCCACTCTCAGTCTCTCCTCTCCCAGCTCAAAGCCATTGTCCCTCAGCCTGGCACTCCCGGCCCTTGTCCAAAGTCTCTCCCCAGCTCTCCTGGAGCCCCTTCAGCTACTGGCAGGCAGCTCCAAGGTCTCCCTGGAGCCTTCTCTTCTCCAGCCTCAGCTCTCCCAGCCTGTCCTCACAGGGGAGATTCTGCAGCCCTCTGCTCATCCTTGTGGCCTCCTCAGGACCCTGTAGACCTGATTTCAGACGAGTTAGACTTCACTCAGAAGCCCCCAGAAGTCTGAAGAGTGACCTCTTGCCCCCAGGACTTTTAACACTGACCAAGGTGAGGTTTTAGAGGCTACCTAACTGTCCTCCTGGTGCTTCCTAGGGGCCCAGGAGGAACTGCTGCTCACCTGGACAGAATGTTCTCTTTGCCATGAAGCAGCAAGAGGTACTGGTCCAGCTGCTTGCTCAGGCTGAGCAGCAGACACCATCAGTATTTCTAAACACTGGTGACCTGTTCTCAGCACACAGTGAGGAGCTGTAAACAGTGCAGGGCTTGTTTTCTTTTTTTTTTTTTTTTTAATTCAGATAGTATATGGAAACCGTGGAGCAGCTGTCTACAAGGAATAACAGCTGCTGTTGTGGATGAGGCACTTCCTTTCTTGTGCTTACAGTCAGTCAGCTTCTCTGGAGGTCACTTACACTCTCAGTGTATCAGACAATCACAGAACTGTCAGGGCTGGAAGGGAGCTCAAGGCTCAGCCAGTCCCAACCCCCTGCCATGGGCAGGGACACCTCACACCACAGCAGGTTGCTCACAGCCACATCCAGCCTGGCTGCAAAAACCTCCAGGGATGAGGCTTCCACCACCTCCCTGGACAACCTCTGCCAGGCTCTCACCACCCTCCTGCCCAACAACTTCTTCCTCACATCCAATCTCAAGCTCCCCACTTCTACTTTTGCTCCATCCCCCCCACTCCTGTCCCTCCCCAGCTTTCTTGGAGCCCCCTTCAGATGCTGGAAGGCCACCAGAAGGTCTCCTGGGAGCCTTCTCCTCTCCAGCCTGCACAACCCCAACTCTCTCAGGCTGTCCTCAGAGCAGAGCAGCTCCAGCCCTCTGCTCATCCTCAGGGCCCTTCTCTGGACACCTTCCAGCCCCTCCAGAGCCTTCCTGCAACAGAGGCTCCAGACCTGGCCCCAGAGCTGCAGGTGGGGTCTGAGCAGAGTGGAGCAGAGGGGGAGAATCCCCTCCCTGGCCCTGCTGGCCACACTTCTCTTGCTGCAGCCCAGGCTCTGCTTGGCTCTCTGGGCTGCAAGTGCTCACTGGCAGCTCATATTGAGCTCATCCATCTCTAGATCCTTTCAGTATTTCCAAGGTCCTTGGTAGCAAGGCTTGGCCTGGATTATTGTTTGATGTTACTTAGCACACAGAAAACAGTGCAATGGGCACAGCTGGCACCAACTCTCATCTGCTTCTATAACCAACACCCCATGAGTGTTGTAGGTACACATGCAGTGAAGGAGGGCAGATCTCAGTTGGAAGCATGCAGCAGAGAAAGGACAGAAAAAGTGTTTTGCAGAGCATAAAAAAAGCACAGCTAGATAAAAGCTCATTTTGGAAATAATTCTGCCTGACAGTCCCTTAATCCTGCTTTGAAACAACTTCTTCCCTGCTTCCTTACATGCACTGTATGATTATGCTCAGCAAAGTTCTGCTGGGGTTTAATGCCAGTTTCCATCAAACACCAGAAAGGCCAAATGCCCTGAAGGGGCTCCAAGGAGGCTGCAGAGGGACTGTTGCCAAAGGCCTGCAGGGACAGCCCCAGGGGCAATGGTTTGAAATGAGAGCAGAGCAGATTGAGCTTGGATGTGAGGAACAAGTTCTGCACCAGGAGGCTGCTGCAACACTGCAAGAGGTTGCCCAGGGAGGTTGTTGAGGCTCCGTGGCTGGAGATCTTCCAGGTGAGGCTGGAGAGGGCTGTGGGCAACCTGATCTAGTGGAGGATGTCCCTGCTGAGTGCAGGGGGTTGGCCTGGATGAGCTTTGGAGCTCCCTTCCAGCCCAGCCCAGGCTGGGATTCTAAGGCATGGTGCCCACCAGAGCAGCCCAGAGCCCAAACACAGATTTCCATACACCCACCAGTGCCACCCCCTAAAGGGCTCTCTGCCTTAGCTGCCAACCATCATCATAATCTCTCATCTAGAATCAAGCTTCCCTCAGGCTGCAGCCTCACATCACACAAGTCCAACAGCTCAAACAAAGCAACACCTCCTCCCTTCTGACTGAGAGCTCCTTCAACACCTCTCTGAAATCAGAGGCAGTGCAAGATAAAAGAAGGCTGGTGAGGGGTTTGGAGGGCATCTTACCAGGAGCAGCTGAGGGAGCTGGGGCTGTGCAGTGTGGAGAAGAGGAGGCTGAGCTCAGGGAGACCTCATTGTTCTCTGCAGCTCCTGAGAGAAGGCTTCAGCCAGATGGGGCTTGGGCTCTGCTGCCTAGTCTCAGGTGATAGGAGAGGCAATGACCTGAAACTGTGCCAGGGGTGGGTTAAGTTGGAGATGAGGAAAAATTTCTTTGTGGCCAGAGTGGTCAGGAATTGGCACAGGCTACCCAGGGAAGTGGTGGAGTCCCCATCTCTGGAGGTGTTCATGAAGCATGTAGTGGCCATGGTAGTTGGGTTACAGCTGGACTCCATGATCTTAAAGGTCTTTTCCAACCTGAATGATTCTGTGGCTTTAATTCATGAGGCAGGAAATCATTCTCATGGACTCACTGTTCACCCAGCACTGCCCAGGCCACCACTAAACCACCTCCCTCAACACCACATTTACACAGCTTCTAAATACCTCCAGGAATGACGACTCCTTCATTGCCCTGCGAACTTTGTTCCAGGGCCTGACAACCCTTTTGGGGAAGGAATTTTTCCTAATATCATTACAAAATCTGGCAAAGCCTGCTCAGGGAGGACCAAGACAGTGCCTGCCATGGCACTATGCTGCCCTGCAAGACTTCCAAAGGTCTTCCAATCCAACCCTCCCTGCAGTCAGCAGGGGCACAGAATCACAGAACTGTCACGGTTGGAAGGGACCTCAAGGCTCAGCCAGTTCCAACAGAGGCTCCAGACCTGGCCCCAGAGCTGCAGGTGGGGTCTGAGCAGAGTGGAGCAGAGGGGGAGAATCCCCTCCCTGGCCCTGCTGGCCACACTTCTCTTGCTGCAGCCCAGGCTCTGCTTGGCTCTCTGGGCTGCAAGTGCTCCCTGCTGGCTCCTGCTCAGCTTCTCATCTATATCAGGTTGCCCAGAACCCTCTTGAGCTCTCCCCTTGAATACCTCCAGGGATGGGGCCCCAACCACCTCTCTGGGCAGAAGCAGCTGCTTAAAGAAGGTGGCCTCAGCACCATTACAACCACTGGAAGCTGTACATGGCAGATCTGACATGGGTCTAACACCACATGGGAATCTTTTCTGGATTCTACTTCCAGAATCCTTTGCAACAGGCAGAGAAAGTCAGATGCCTCTGAGTTTTGTAACTTCCGCTACTGCAAAGCAGACAGGAGCAACCATGCAAAGGAGGAAACACAACTTATGGAGTAGGAGGTCCTAGCTGGTCTGCCAACCACCTCCACAGCCCTTATTAAATAACAGCTCCAGGGCCAGTAAGCAATCAGCTTGGGCAGAGATAGGAAAGTGGAACCTATCAAAGCAGGAAGGAAACTCAAGCAGGCAATAGAAAGAGCTGGTGGAGCTGCAGCACAGAATCACTGAAAGGTTTGGATTGGAAAGGATTCTAAACTCATTTAGTTCCAACCCCCTGCCTCCTACTAGAATACCTTGATCGAGGTGCCATCCATCTTGGCTTTCAACACATCCAGGCTTGGACCCTCCAAGAGTTTTATTTGCAACCTTTTCCATTGCCTCAGGACCCTCATGGGGAAGAATTGCTTCCTCCTGTGTCATCTGAAATCATCTCCCTCCAGTCTAAAGCCATCACCCCCTGTGCTTTCATTTCCATGCCTTTGCCAGCAGTCCCTCTGCAGCATTCCTGGAGGCCCCCTTGAAAGCATCTGACATACTCAATTTATTTGAGAAGGAAGGAGAGGCTGGGAGCTCCTGATGCTCTTCCCAGCAGCAGTTTTGAACACAAGGAATATTAAGTTTGGGATAAAGGAAATGCCTCTGCTTTCTGCCAACAGCAAGCCGCATCCAGCCTGGCTGCAAAAACCTCCAGGCATGAGGCTTCCACCACCTCCCTGGGCAACCTCTGCTAGGCTCTCACCACCCTCCTGGGCAAGAACTTCTTCCTAATATCCAATCTCACTCTCCCCACTTCCAGCTTTGTTTGGGGTGAGGGAAGTACCTCTGCTTTCTGCCAACAGCCAGCTTATTTCTCAGGCTGTGGTCATAGAATCACAGAATGTTAGAGATTGGAAGGGACCTCCAGAGATCACCCCAGTCCAACCCCCCTGCCAAGCAAGATCACTCAGGGTAGTCCTCAGAGGAATGCATCCAGGTGGGTTTGGAAAGCCTCCAGAAAAGGAGACTCCATGACCTCTCTGGGCAGCCTGTTCCATGCAGCATCTCGGAAGGTGTGGGGCTGCCAGCTCGGTTTATGTGCGTGGGATTGCCTCCCTGCTCGAGTCGTTGGGCCATCAAGAGCCCTGTGCAGCCCGGGCTCCGCAGGACCTGCCCTGCTGGCCGTCAGAGGCCAGCCCCGGCTGCGTGCCAGCCCTTGCCCGCTCTCACGGGGGGTGATCCGCAACCGCTGTGGCTTCATTCACACCAATCCCAGGCTCAGTTCGGCTCTCTGAAGCCGGCCGTGGCGATAACCGCTCCCAACGAAAGGCTGCCGGGCTCGTCCCATCCCCCGGGGCCGAGACTGTGCTACCTCCGGTGGGCTGTGGGCGGAGAGCTGGGGAGGGACTTTCTAGGGAGTCATAGGACTCGGGGGAGGTGGAATGGAACACAAATAGAACTGGGCCAGGGAGGGGATTCTCCCCCTCTGATCCACTCTGCTCAGACCCCACCTGCAGCTCTGGGGCCAGGTCTGGAGCCTCTGTTGCAGGAAGGATCTGGAGGGGCTGGAAGGTGTCCAGAGAAGGGCCCTGAGGATGAGCAGAGGGCTGGAGCTGCTCTGCTCTGAGGACAGCCTGAGAGAGTTGGGGTTGTGCAGGCTGCAGAGGAGAAGGCTCCCAGGAGACCTTCTGGTGGCCTTCCAGCATCTGAAGGGGGCTCCAAGAAAGCTGGGGAGGGACTTTGGAGGGGGTGAGGGAGGGATAGGAGTGGGGGGAATGGAGCAAAAGTAGAAGTGGGGAGCTTGAGATTGGATGTGAGGAAGAAGTTGTTGGGCAGGAGGGTGGTGAGAGCCTGGCAGAGGTTGCCCAGGGAGGTGGTGGAAGCCTCATCCCTGGAGATTTTTGCAGCCAGGCTGGATGTGGCTGTGAGCAACCTGCTGTGGTGTGAGGTGTCCCTGCCCATGGCAGGGGGTTGGGACTGGCTGAGCCTTGAGCTCCCTTCCAGCCCTGACAGCTCTATGAGGGCCTTCCAGGGGCAGGCAGAGCGGCGCTACGCTGCAGACAGGACAAGCTCAGCCCGGCCGCGCCGGCGCAGGCCACTCCGCTTCCCCCGCACCTGGGGGCAGATGAAGGGAGGCAGCGCCAAGGCGCCATGGCGGCGGCGGGCCCCGACCGAGGAGCGGTGCTATACAGGGCGGGGGGCGGCGGGGGCGAAAAGGCTCCGGGGTAAGGGCGTGCAGCCCTCCCGCTGCGGTGGCGTCAGCGGCGGTCTTTCAGCCGGGGAAGAGAAGACCCGGCTCCCTCCCGGTGCCCGCCCCGCTCACCTGCGCCGCTGCTGCTGCTGCTGCTCCCACCGCCGCGAAGCGCTGGGGTCCGGCGCAGGCCGGGCAGGAGGGAGCGGGCGCGCCCGCGCCGGGCAGAGCGGTGGCGGAGACGGAGGCGCATGCGCAGGGCGCGGGGGCGGGGCCGCGCTCTAGGCGCCTCTGAGGGGTGGTCTTTGGTGGGAGTGGTTGGGGGCGGCTCTTGAGGAGCCTCCGAGGAGTGGTCTTTGATGGGAGTGGTTGGGGGCGGCTCTTGAGGAGCCTCTGAGGGGTGGTGTTTGATGGGGGGTGGTTGGGGCTGGCTCTTGAGGAGTCTCTGAGGGGTGGTCTTTGATGGGAGTGGTTGGGGGCGGCTCTTGAGGAGTCTCTGAGGGGTGGTCTTTGATGGGGGGTGGTTGGGGGCGGCTCTTGAGGAGCCTTTGAAGGGTGGTTGTTGTGCTGTGTCCAGTTCTGGGCTCCTCAGTTCAAGAGAGAGGTTCAGATGCTGGAAGGTGTCTAGAGAAGGGCAAGACGGCTGGGGAGGGGTCTGGGGCACAAGGCTGGGGAGGGGTCTGGGGCACAGCCCTGTGAGGAGAGGCTGAGGGAGCTGGGGGTGTTCAGCCTGGAGAAGAGGAGGCTCAGGGCAGACCTCATTGCTCTCTACAACTACCTGCAGGGAGGTTGTAGCCAGGTGGGGGTTGGTCTCTTCTCCCAGGCAAGCAGCACCAGAACAAGAGGACACAGTCTCAAGCTGTGCAGGGAAGGTTTGGGCTGGAGGTGAGGAGAAAGTTCTTCCCAGCAAGAGTAATTGGCCATGGGATGTGCTGCCCAGGGAGGTGGTGGAGTCCCCATCCCTGGAGGTGTCCAAACCAAGCTTGGCTGTGGCCCTTGGAGCCATGGGGTAGGTGTCAGGAGGGGTTGGGTGTTAGGTAATAGGTTGGGCTTGATGATCTGTGAGGTCTTTTCCAACCTGGTTGATTCTGTGATTCTTCTTGCTGGAGCTGCGCTCTGACTCTTTTCAGCAGAGAGGTTTCTGTGCAAAGTGTTTTTTTCACGGCAGTTTAAGAACAGACAAGATGTGCGTGGGAGTGCTGCTGGATCCCATGCTAGACATCTGTCCCAGGGCAGTTTCCCAGTGAAAATCAGCCTCTTTGGTTTGCTGTTCTCATAATCATGTTTCCCTTTTCTGGTTCAGTGCCATGCACTCAAACTTAACCTCCTTTTGTCTTGGCACGTAAAAAAGCTGTGCTTCAAATGGAAGCAGAGGCAGGAAGAACAGTTCCTGAGAAATACCATCACCCAGCTCCCCCAGGTGCCATCACCCAGCTCCCCCAGGTGCCATCACCCAGCTCCCCCAGATGCCATCACTCAGCTCCCCCAAATACCATCACCCAGCTCCCTCAGATGCCATCACCCAGTTCCAGTTCTGGAGCCCCCAGTACAAGAAGGACCTGGAGCTGCTGGAGAGGCTCCAGAGGAAGCCACAAAGATGATCAGAGGCTGGAGACCCTCTGCTGTGGAGCCAGGCTGAGAGAGTCGGAGCTGTTCAGCCTGGAGAAGAGAAGGCTCCAGGGAGAACTCAGAGCAGCCTTCCAGGACCTGAAGGGGCTCCAGGAGAGCTGGGGAGGGACTTTGGACAAGGGCTGGGAGTGCCAGGCTGAGGGACAATGGCTTTGAGCTGGGAGAGGGGAGAGTGAGAGTGGAGATGAGGAAGAAATTGTTTCAAGTGAGGGTGGGGAGAGACTGGCACAGGTTGCCCAGGGAGGCTGTGGCTGCTTCCTGCCTGGAGGTGTCGAAGGCCAGGCTGGATGAGGCCCTGAGCAAGCTGTGCTGCTGGGAGGTGTCCCTGCACATGGCAGGGGATGGAGCTGGATGATCCTTGAGGTCCCTTCCATCCCAACCCATTCTGTGATTCTATGAAAATCTGACCCAGTGCAGTCTCTCAGGTAACAGAGGTGAGAGTGACCCTGCTTCGGATTGTGCAGGGAGTGTTCCCTGGGAGTTCAGGGAGAGAAGGATCTAGGAGAAAGGAGAAGGCTGTTACAGCTCCTTCCTTCCCACCTGCCCACCAGCTCAGGCTCACACACCATGTCCCTGGCTCACAGTGCATTTCAGTGCAGGAAGCTGTTTCCCCATGAAACACTTCCCCCCAGCTTTCTTTGAGTCACTTTCTTTGTAGACCTCACCTGGAGCACTGTGTCCAGTTCTGGAGCCTCTGTAACAGGAAGGATCTGGAGGGGCTGGAAGGTGTCCAGAGAAGGGCCCTGAGGATGAGCAGAGGGCTGGAGCTGCTCTGCTCTGAGGACAGCCTGAGAGAGTTGGGGTTGTGCAGGCTGGAGAGGAGAAGGCTCCCAGGAGACCTTCTGGTGGCCTTGCAGCATCTGAAGGGGCTCCAAGAAAGCTGGGGAGTGACTTTGGAGGGGGTGAGGGAGGGATAGGAGTGGGGGGGAATGGAGCAAAAGTAGAAGTGGGGAGCTTGAGATTGGATGTGAGGAAGAAGTTGTTGGGCAGGAGGGTGGTGAGAGCCTGGCAGAGGTTGTCCAGGGAGGTGGTGGAAGCCTCATCCCTGGAGGTTTTTGCAGCCAGGCTGGATGTGGCTGTGAGCAACCTGCTGTGGTGTGAGGTGTCCCTGCCCATGGCAGGGGGTTGGGACTGGCTGAGCCTTGAGCTCCCTTCCAGCCCTGACAATTCTGTGATCCTATGATTTGTAGTGCCTCTGCCTGCAGAGCAAGAAGGGTGTCTTCATCTGGCTGTGCTTAAAGCTTGACTTGAGAAGCTGAAAAGAGTTAGCTCAGGATATTTTACAGGCTGTTAGAGCTGAAGAAAGAACTTGTTAAGGAATTACATGGCCTGGGAAGCAGGGAGCTGAGTGCCTCCCAGTACATCAAGCAGGGGCAGCCAGCTGAGAATGCTCTCAGCCTCCCAGCCAGCCCAGCTCAGCTTGTTCCCAGCTGCAGAGCTGAAGGCTGGGCTCTCGTGCTGCATGCCAGATCCATCTCTGGAACTCTGCAGAATAATTCTAGGATTTCCTGGAAAGCAGGAATGTGTGTTCCAAAGTGGTGCTTATCTGAAAGCAATGGCTGGAGGTTCATGGTTCCACATGGAATATACAGGCACCATAAAAAGTGTGGCCAGCAGGGCTAGGGAGGTTCTGCTCCCCCTCTGCTCTGCCCTGCTGGGACCACACCTGGAATATTATGTCCAGTTTTGGGCTCCCCAATTCAAGACAGACAGGGATCTGCTGGAGAGAGGCCAAGGGAGAGCTATGAGGGTGATTTGGGGACTTGAGCACCTACCCTGGAAAGAGAGCCTGAGAGCCCTGGGGGTGGTTAGTGTGGAGAGGAGAAGGCTGAGAGGGATCTGCTCAATGTCTCTCAAGAGCTGAGGGCTGGGGGGCAAGGTGAGGGGGCCAGGCTCTGCTGGGTGGTGCTCAGCAATAAGCCAAGCACCAATGGACATCAACTGGAGCAGGGAAGGTTGCAGCTCAACAGGAGGAAACTTCTTTGGTGTGTGTGGGTGCTTGAGGTCTGGAGCAGGCTGCCAGAGAGTCTCCTGCTCTGGAGACTTTCCAGACACATCTGGATGCATTCCTGTGAGGACTGCCTTGGGTGACCCTGCTCTAACAGGGGATTGGACTGGGTGATCTCTGGACGTCCTTTCCAACCTCTAATGTTCTGTGACTCTGTGATTCTCTTGACTCTCTGACTGACTCAGTGATTGGGACGACGTTTTTTGGGGAGATTTGAAGGGAAAAATGTCCAGCTAAATAGAAATGCTTTTGGGGGCTGGCCTGTTTGGGAAAGGATCAGAACATAAACCCTACCAATGTAATGGGTTGGGGTTGTTCTTTCTCCTGCTGCCATGAAGTTCATAGAGCTCAGAGGTGGTGCCACTCAGAGCAAACAGCTGAGCTGGTTACATAGAATCATAGAATGGTCTGGGCTGGAAGGGAGCTCCAAAGCTCATCCAGGCCAACCCCCTGCACTCAGCAGGGACATCCTCCACTAGATCAGGTTGCCCACAGCCCTCTCCAGCCTCACCTGGAAGATCTCCAGCCATGGAGCCTCAACCACCTCCCTGGGCAACCTCTTGCAGTGTTGCAGCAGCCTCCTGGGGCAGAACTTGTTCCTCACATCCAAGCTCAATCTGCTCTGCTCTCATTTCAAACCATTGCCCCTGGGGCTGTCCCTGCAGGCCTTTGGCAACAGTCCCTCTGCAGCCTTCTTGGAGCCCCTTCAGCTACTGGGAGGCTGCTCTGAGCTCTGCCTGCAGCCTTCTGAACACCTGAGCTCCCTCAGCCTGTCCCCATAGCAGAGCTGCTCCAACCCCCTGAGCATCTTTGAGGCCATTTCCTCTCCTCCTGTCACTTGTTCCTAGGGAGCAGAGCCCAAGCCCCACCTGGCTGCAGCCTCCTCTCAGGAGCTGCAGAGAGCAATGAGGTCTCCCTGAGCTCAGCCTCCTCTTCTCCACACCAAACACCCCCAGCTCCCTCAGCTGCTCCTCCCCAGCCCTCTTCTCCACACCCTTCCCCACCTTTCTTGCCCTTCTCTGGCCCTGCTCCAGCTCCTCAAGGTCCTTCTTGCACTCAGGGCCCCAAAACTGAAGCCAGCACTCAAGCTGTGGCCTCCCCAGTGCTGAGCCCAGGGGGACAATCCCTGCCCTGCTCCTGCTGCCCACACCATTGCTGCTCCAGCCCAGGCTGCTGCTGCCCTTCTTGCCCCCCTGGCCACCCCCTGGCTCCTCTCCAGCTGCTGCCACCCAGCACCCCCAGGCCTTTCCCTGCTGGGCACTTTCCAGCCACTCTGCCCCCAGCCTGGAGCCTTCCTGGGGTTGTTGTGATCCAAGTTCAGGACCCAGCCCTTGGCCTTGTTGAGCCTCATGCAATTGCTGTCACCCAACCCACTCTAGAATTCTATCTGCATGCTGGGTGCAGCAGCTCAGGCAATAAAATCTCTTTGGGATCCTCCTGCTCCTGTGCTTTCTGAGAGGAAAGCAGCTGCCAGAGCTGGGGAAGGAGCTGTGCCTCCTCCTCCCTCCCCCCTTTCCCCTGCCCTCTGCCCAGCGTCCTGCTGCTTTAGCCATAGCCTCACTCATCTTGCCTGCAGGAGGCTGGGCTGACTCCAGCTGAAGCATCCAGAGCCAAGCACTTCTCTCTTTGCTTTTGCAACTTCGTTCTCTTGTTAATTAGCACATCAGCGTTTGGGCCAGACCCTAATTGCACAGCTCAGGAGGCTGTCATTTTCCTGGCTCCTCAGTGCTGAGGCCAAGAGGGAGGAGACAGGGAGGGCAGAGAAGTGCCCAAGGCACCTCAGAAGGAGGCAGAGCACAGTCAGTAACCTGACTGATAAGGAGGTGTGAGGTGCTGCACCTCAAAGGGGACTTGCTGTGGGTGGCTTTATGAAGCTTGCCTGCAGCCACCCATAGTGGCCAGGCTTGGGGATAGGCTTCAGTTGTCTGTTCACAGGATCCCAGGATGTTAGGGGTTGGAAGGGACCTCCAGACATCTTGCAGTCCAACCCCCTGCTAGAGCAGGACCAGAGAATGCAGTACAGGGCACACAGGAACACATCCAGACAGGGCTGCAAAGGCTCCAGAGAAGGAGACTCCACAACCTCTCTGGGCAGCCTGCTCCAGGGCTCTGGCACCCTCCCAGTGCAGAAGTTTCTCCTTGAGTGCTGTGTCCAGTTCTGGGCCCCTCAGTTCAAGAAAGATGTTGAGTTGCTGGAAGGTGTCCAGAGAAGGGCAAGAAGGCTGGGGAGGGGTCTGGGGCACAAGGCTGGGGAGGGGTCTGGGGCACAGCCCTGTGAGGAGAGGCTGAGGGAGCTGGGGGTGTTCAGCCTGGAGAAGAGGAGGCTCAGGGCAGACCTCATTGCTCTCTACAACTACCTGCAGGGAGGTTGTAGCCAGGTGGGGGTTGGGCTCTGCTCCCAGGCAAGCAGCACCAGAACAAGAGGACACAGTCTCAAGCTGTGCAGGGGGAAGTTTAGGCTTGGTCTTAGCAAGAAGTTCTTCCTAGAGAGATTGCCCTTGGGATGTGCTGCCCAGGGAGGGGTAGGAGTCATCCTCCCTGGAGGTGTTTAAGAAGAGCCTGAATGACGCACTTAGTGTCATGGTCTGGTTGATCAGTTAGGGTTGGGTGATTGGTTGGACTGGATGATCTTGGAGGTCTCTTCCAACCTCATGGATTATTCTGTGGTTCTGTATTCAGTGCTCTGTGACTTTCCCAGTGAAGAAGTTCCTCCTGTGCTGGAGTTTCCATCCATTGCCTCTTGGCCTATGTTGCAACCAGAAAGAGAACTGGGAGGCAGGATGATGCAGTCCTGTCACTGGTGCTCAGGAGATAAGGGCTTGAAGCCTTCACTTGATGTCTGCTGGTTTGTCCTGAAGGGTCAAACCCCCAAACATGCCCTAGCCCAGACAATGGCTAAGCAACCCTGAATGTGCAAACCTGGACACCTCCTGGGGTCCAGATAAACATGGGCCAGGTGTGATTAACTGTGTGACACAGCTAGGAACTGTGTGTGCCCCTGGCCATGTGTGGATATGCCCCATTCCATAGGTCCAGTGATCAGGGTGCTGGCTACCAAAGGGCATTAATTGTCTTGGAACAGGACTTAAACCAGCCAAGAAGTCAGGCAGCTTCCCTTGTGCTCACCCAGACAGCAAGCAGAGCCAAAAGCTGCTGGAGTAGCAGCTGAGGGGCTGCTTACCACAAAGAGACAAGTGCCAAGTGCTGCCTGAGTAGCAGCTGAAGAACCTGCTCTAGCAGACCAACAACTTCACCCAGGCCTTGCATCTGAACCAGGGCAGAAAGGGGAAAAGCTCCAAGGGAACTGAACCCCAGAAGAGTCTGCAGCAAAGTGAAGGAGCACACAGGAGAGAGGCCTCCAAGCTCTCTGCAAGCCAAGGGTAAGCTCCAGACTGTGCACTGGGCACAAGAGAGAGGCTCTTAGCCCTCTCCAAGCCAAGGGCAAGCTCCAGACTGTGAACTGGGCATGACAAGAGAGAGGCCCTTAGCCCTCTCTGAACCAAGGGCAAGCTGTGTTGCAGGAGGAAAAGGAGATCATTTTGCTGTCACCCAGCACCCAGTGGTGCTGCCAGCCCCTGGTCCCACCTCAGAGCAGGAAGGGCTGGCTGAGGAGGGCTCTCCCACAGCTGAAGAACCTCAGTTTGCAGCAGAAGATGGAATGCTGAGGTGAGTGGGATGGAGCCTACTGGAAGCCCCCCAGCTGCAGCTGTGCCAAGGCTGGCAGCATGCCCAGGCCCGCCTGGAGGGCTGTGAGGCAGCAAGTGCCTGCTGCAGGCAGGAGTTGCACAAGGAGGGGGAGAGCTCAGCTGTGCCCTGGAGAGGTCTCTGACCTGTGTTCCATCAGCTGCTGCTCTCTTGTGCCACAAGCCAAAGCCCTCTGGGATGTTCACCTCCTGCTCAGGATGTGTCCCAGCACAGCAGGCTGCTGGGCTGTGCTGAGGAGCTGTGGGGAAGCTCAGCTGGAGCCTTCCCCCTTGTCCCCCCTGCCCCAGCAGCCCCTTTCAGCCTGGCCCTGGCCCCAGCCCTTGTGTGGCTGTGCTGGTGCTGAGCTGTGCCCAGCCGTGTGCCTCCTTATTCCTGCTGTGGCTTTCTGGTGGCATTGGGGACCTGCCTGTCCCTGCAGCCTGGCCTGGTGCTCTGCAGCCTTTCCCTGCTCTGCCAAGCTTGCTGGGAGCACTGTGCAGTGCCTCCTCCTGCCAGGAATCCCTGCTCTGCTGCCCCACTGCTCCTGGAAAGATAAGCCCAGGATCCCTGAGGAATGTTGTTGGCTTGTTGCAGCTTCTCTAGCCAGCCAGGCAGCCTTCCAGAGTGCAACAGAGGAACCCTCAGCCTGCTGCTGGAGTGTGTGAGCAGGCAGAGGAGAGGGAGTGTGGAGAAAGGTGGTGCCTGGTGCCCACGTGGCTGTGATGAATGTGCTAATTAGTCAAGGTGAAGACAAATATTGAGGAGCTGCCAGGAGTTCAGGCCTCTTCTTGCATTGCACACAGCTGCACCAGCCCAGTAGTGGCCTTCTAAACTCAGTGCTGCATGTGAGCAGAGACTCTCCTGGCTCAGCACCACCTTGCTCTGCTCTTCTGACAGGAGGCTAACATCAATGCTGAAGCAGAGAGACAACAGAGTTTCCGTTGGAAGGCAAGGAGCAAACCACTCCAGCTTGGTCTGCATTCTCCTGGGATAATAAAAATCCATTCCCTAGCATGCAGTAGGCCACCCAGGATGTTGTGAAGGAACACTGCACTGGATTCCCAAAGAGATCTTTGAAAGGTGTCTGGGAGCTACAGATGAGCAGTGAGACATGAACAGGCAGAGAGTTTTGATGCCTAACCTCAAATGGCACCTCCTGGCCCATTTGGTTCCCACTTTTCACTGCTGTCAGACACCTTTGGGTTCAAATCACTGCATTTATTCTGAGTAAGGCACATGGATGGTGCCATGGCACCAGGGATTGCATCAGGTCTAAGGCTGCAGCACTGCAGGTCTTCACACAAAGGCATAGGAAACTCAGTGTGCATCAGAGCAGTTTTAGAGTTGAAAAGGCAAACTGAGGGGAAGAGGCCTCCCTCCTCTTCTCAGCATTGCTTCTTGCAAGGCATTTTGGCTGAGGGCTGAGCACAGACTCTTCTCAGGCCATCCCTCTGCACTCAGGCAGGCAGCTGTGCTCTCCCCAAGAGGCTCTGCAGGAGCTGCTGGCTGCCTCAGCACCAGAGGTGATGTGAGTGCAGCCAGAGCAGCCCTTTGGACCCCCAGAGCTGCAGCTTTGCTCTGGGAACACCCCAAGGGCTGCAGGCTTGGTTCTGCTGCAGCTGGGGGATAAACCCTTGGGTGTGCTTGGGAATGGGGGCCTGGGAGCAGCTCTCTGGCTCCTGCTGTGAAGCAAAGGAGCTGAAGGTCCCTCAGCAGACCTTCCGTTCTCCCTGGTGCCACTGGGCAACGAGATTCACTTCTCACTGGGTGCTTCTCTGCCCAACAACTGCATCAAACTTGACCTCAGTCAGCTTCTTCAGAAAATTCAGGGCACGTTCTGGAAACAACCTGTAAGAGAGAATGGCACAGAATTGAACAAGGAATGAGAAACTTAAACTAGAGGAGTAAGGGGAGCAGGCTGTGGGGGAAGAGCTGGTCTGGGAGCAGAGGGAGGCATTTGCTTCCTCTTTGTTTCCCAAACCTGATGTGGTTAACCTGGGGATTTCTTGGAGGCAAAAGAAAAGATCACCCCAACCACTTTACACCTCCCCACAAAACCAAATCTGGGGTTGGACCCAAGCTTTCCAAAGAAGAAACTGCCAAATGTTTCACGAAATAGAGCAGAAAGGACCAGAGAAGTGACCAGCCAGATGTTCTGTCATCAACTAAATGTGAGGTTATTTGTTTGGGGCTTTCATTGCTGGGTGCTTGCCTTTCAAAAAGCAAAGCAACACGTTGCCTTGAAGGAACAAAAACCATCTTCTTGTTGGTCAGGACTCCTTCCATCAGGGCCTCAACGACTTCCTCAACCTCCAGGACCTTCCCCAGCCTAGGGAGCAGAGCAGCCAGGTCAGAGGCAGCAGCTGCCCCAGGAGGCTCCAGGCACAGCCTCAGGCAGCAGTGCTGGGGGGGGGGAATGGCTGCAGGCTGCCTTCAGCCAGGTGCCAGCCCTGTGTGCAGAGGCAGCTGGGCAGCAAGGCCTGGAGCTGGGCACACTGGCAGTGCCCTGAGGCAGGGCAGCAGGCCCAGGAAGCTTGGAGCCTTACCTGGTGCTGGGGTTTTTGACAAAGCCAGTGTTGATAAAGACTGGGCACAGGCAGGTGGTTTTGATGCCATCCTTCCCCAGGGCAGCCAGCTCCTCGGTCAGGGCTTTGTGAAACCCAACTGCAGCAAACTTGGTGGAGCTGCAGCGAGGCCAGGAGCACAAAGGAGAAGGCAGAAAGACTCTTTCCAGCTTGCTGCAACTGCCCATGGCCTCAGAGAGCAGGCAGGACTGAGCAGGAAGCAGCATCACTTTGGCTGCTCTGTGCTGGCTGCAGCAGAAGGCAGAGCTGCAGACAAGGATGCAGAGAGCTGCTTCACAAACCACTTACCAGTAAGTCACCATGAAAGGAGTGCCAAAGTGCCCTGCTGCTGAGGCCACAGTGACAATGTGGCCGTGGTTGGTGTCCATCATGGCTGGCAGAAAGGCTCTGGTGGTCTGCAACAGGCACAGGTGGGGTGGGGGGAAGGAGGAGAAGAGTTCCTTAGGCACATCCCACACTGCCCCTGCCCTTCACCAAGCCACTGCTGCTGTGGCCCCTGCTGGCAGCTGCCCTGCCCCTCTCTCCCTGGCTGCTGCTGGAAGGAATGGGCACTGTGAATCTGCCTCCTCAGCCCTGCTGCCAAGCCCCAGGGGCATGGGGAGGGTTGTGGTCCTTACCCACATGTGAGCAAGAATGTTGACTTCAAACATCCTCTGGATCTGGTGGTCCTGAGTGGAGAGCAGGTCAGCAGCTGTGATCACCCCAGCGTTGTTCACCAGGATGGAGACATCCCCAATCTGCTTCTTCACCTGTGGCACACAGAGCAGCAAGCTGCAGCTCAGCCCTCAGCAAATCCCAGCCAGTGCCCCCAGTGCTGTCTGGGTGCTGGTCAGGAGACTAAAAGGGCAGAAATTCCTTCAGGACCTGCAAGTCTCAACAGCAAACCTGGCACCCAGGCCAGAGCCTCACAGTAGAGGCTCAGAAGTGCTGCTTCCCTCTCCCGTGCCCCTGCTCCTCACCTTCTCTGCAGCACTGTAGATCTCCTCCCTCTTGCTGCAGTCCACCACAAAGGTCTGGACAGTGGCTCCCAGCTTCTGGCATTGTGCTGCTGTCTCCTCCAGGCCGTGCTGCAAGAGGCACAACAGACAGACACAGCTGTGCCACTGTCCCCTGCCCACCTGTGGCTGCTGGGGCACCCTGGCAGAGCAGCCAGAGGCTGCAGGTTTGTCCTGGGTGGATTTCACCATGGCCAAGGCCAGGAACAGTTCCTGGGTGCCCAGGGAAAGAGCTGCAGCTAGGTCCATGGCAGGGCAGAGCTTCCAGCCTCACCTTTTGGCTGCCAGGAAGGGAAGCTGGCAGCCAGAGGCAGTTTGCCTTGGCAGAGCAGCCAGAGGGAGGCTGCCCCGGCACAGCAGGCAGAGCCCCTGGCTCCAAGCAGAGCTCTGCAAACACAGCCCCTGGCTGCCAGCCCAGATAGGAACAGTGGCTGTGAGCCCTTCTGCACCCAGGGGTAGGGGGTGAGCAGGGAGCTGAGCTCCAGAGTACTCCAGGGAGACTATGCTCAGGAGAACAGCAGCTGGCACAAAGGGAAGCTCTCCAGAGTTACAGCAGCACACTCAGGCAGAGCTGACTTTGCTGTAGCCTTGTCCTCAGATGCCAGAAGGCCATGCCAGGGGGCACCTGTGCAGTGAACAGCCCCCAGGGCTCAAATGGCTTGGGGCAGCTCAGCATGTGGCTGAGGTTGTGACATGTCCCTGGGGTTGTGCCTGGGCAGCCCCCCTCACCCCAGCTGCTGCTGAAGCCTGCAGGTTGCCAGCAACGAGGCCAGGGCAGGGCAGTTGGGTTGGGGCAGGGCAATGCTAAAGCCTTCGAGCCCCCCCCCCAGCTGCTGTGCCACGGGGTTTGAGTGCCTGCTTGCACCCAGCCTCACAAGACACTTCCCAGCACCACAGCCAGGGCTCCTTTGCTACCAGTGATTCCTTTCCCCCCGCCCAGGTCAGGGCACATGGACAGCACTGCGGCTGGCAGCACCCTTGCCACATCGGGAGAGCAGAGCTGTGACCCTGCCAGCTGGACACAGGGCCGGCCAGCTCCGCGCAGGCAGCGGTGCCCTCCGCAGGAGCACACAGCCAGCTCCTCCAGCAGCGCCCAGCAAGAGCTGAGGCAGGGCACAACGAGCAGGAGGGGAAGCTGCTGCTGAGCACCAACAGCCTCCGGGCCGAGCCTGCCTTTGCTGACAGCCCCGGCGACAGATCCTGCCCCAAGGCCCCTACCTTTGCCCCAGTCTGGTCAGCGCCTCCTGCCACCGCTCCTGCCCCTGCCCCTGCTCCTGTTTCTGCCCCGGCGCC
This sequence comes from Indicator indicator, assembly GCF_027791375.1. Lineage (NCBI taxonomy): Eukaryota > Metazoa > Chordata > Aves > Piciformes > Indicatoridae > Indicator > Indicator indicator. Next base: position 16,602,470 of record NC_072034.1, on the reverse strand, counting down.
GGCCCCGACTCCTGCCCCAGCCCCAGCCCCAGCCCCTGCCCCCTGCGCTCCCTCCCGCAGGGCTGTGGCTGCTGTGCTGCTGCCCTGAGGGCCCCCAGCGAGAACTGGGACCAGTCCCCGGCGGCCCCTGACACAAGCGGGCTCCAACCTCCTCCTGGCGTTCGCTGTCACCGCCAGGCAGCCGCCGGCAGGCGATGCGGGGCCGGGGGCCCTGCAGCCCCTTCCTAGGCGCCACAAACGCCGCGGGCTCGGAGCCGGCCGTGCCGGGCCGGCAGCGCAGCCCTTACCTGGTTGATGTCCCACAGCACCAACCTGCTGTGCTGCTTGGCGAACTCGAAGGCAGTGGCTCTGCCCACGCCGTGCCCGGCGCCCGTCACCAGCACCAGCTCGCCGCTGATCGACTTCTTGCGCACGGGCACGAAGAGCTTCAGCAGCGCCTCCAGGTAGGAGTAGAGCAGCGTGGCCAGGAAGAGCAGCAGGTCCAGCACCGGCCTCATGCTTCTCCCGAGCCCCCGAGCCCCTTCACCGCGCACTGACCTTCGCTCCGGCCGCCTAAGCCCTTTGGCCCCACTGCCTCTCCCAGCCCGGGGCTGTGCCCCTGCACGAACCGCCCCTGCCCACCGCCCTCCCCGGGCTGAGGCGGGACCGACACGGCCGGGGCCGGGCGCTGGGGGAGCCTGGGCGGCTGCCGGGCAAGGGCCGGGGGCCGGCAGCAGGGAGCAGGCAGCGTCAGCCGGCCCCGCGCTGAGCTCAGCCGGACAGGGCTGGCAGGGGGCGGCTGGGGGGCTCCGGGCGGAGCTGGGAGCGGGGCCGGCAGAGCTGCCCTGAAGCAGCCACGGACGTTCCCTAGCGCGGCACATCCAGAGCACAGCAGGAACCGGGGGAGCTGGCTGGGACGCGCAGAGCACTGCTGGGCGCCTGGCTGGGCAACGGTCCGGGGGTGCCATTGCCTTGTGCCGCATTTGGCTGTCCTTGGGGTTTAGTTTTCCCTCTGTGTTTCCTCTGCTCATCTCCATTTCTACCCTTGATTATTCACTGAGCTGTTAAAACAGTTTTGTCTCGGCCCCCAACTTTTCCTTTCCTCTCCAGTTCCTTTCATCCCACTGGGGGGCACTGAGCAGGGTCTCTGTGGTGCTGCTGCTGGCAAGGGACAGTCCCTTTAGGGGGCCAGCGTGCGTTGAGATAAGGCCAGATCTGACCAGAGTGTTCCAACAGATTTATTACTGCATTAGTGTCCAAGCTGCTGCTCCCAGTCTTGATTCCTTTGCTCTCCAAGCTGCTGTGGCTGTTCCCGAAGCTGAGTTTCCCTTTACTAGCAGCAGATGCTCCCTGGGCTGCTGTGGGAACTGGGCTGGAGTCCCCTCCTTGCTGGAGGTTTTTGTGTGATGAGAGTGCTACTGAAGAAAGTCATCTGGGGTTTCTCCTCAGCACTGTCACCTCCGCTCTCCAGGAGCCAGCTGCTGGAAACTTCTTCATCATCTCACCTTTTACCTCTTCTCCTCAGAGAGCCAATCTGTGGAGCAGACCTCTGCCCCCAACCTGCCCTTCTCTGCCAGGCTAATCACATCTATGGAATCACAGAATGGGTTGGAATGTCATCTGCTTCCATCTCCCCTGCCATGGGCAGGGACCCCTCCTACCAGAACACTTTGCCCCAGGTCCCATCCAGCCCAGCTTTGAGTACTTCCATGGCTGGAGCCTCCACAACCTGTCTGGAGCACCTGTTCCAGCACAGCAGCCACAGCACACAGCTGGGTGCCTTTGGCAGGCTTGCTGAGTGCCTGCATCCCACTGCCCACGGTGCCAACAGAGATGTTAAGCAGTGCTGGTGCCAGGACTCACCCCTGAGGAGCTGCACTGCTCACTGGGCTCTACTTGGACCTGGAGCTGCTGACTTCAGCTCTTTGAGTGTGACCAGCCAGCCACTTGCTTCTCCACCCAGGGCTCTACCTGCCAGATCCATGGCTCCAGCTCAGGGACAAGGATCTCATGCAGGGCAGTGTGGAATGCTTTGCACAAGTCCAGGAGGGGGATGTCAGTTGCTCCTCCCTCATTCACCAACGCTGCTGAGGGCCAGGTCCTGTCGTGGGAATGTTAGAGGAGCAAAAGGAGAGCATTTTGCTGCCATCCAGCACCCAGTGGTGCTGCCAGCCCCTGGTCCCACCTCAGAGCAGGAAGGGCTGGCTGAGGAGAGCTCCCCCACAGCTGAAGAACCTCAGTTTGCAGCAGAAGATGGAATGCTGAGGTGAGTGGGATGGAGCCTACTGGAAGCCCCCCAGCTGCAGCTGTGCCAAGGCTGGCAGCATGCCCAGGCCTGCCTGGAGGGCTGTGAGGCAGCAAGTGCCTGCTGCAGGCAGGAGTTGCACAAGGAGGGGGAGAGCTCAGCTGTGCCCTGGAGAGGTCTCTGACTGTGTTCCATCAGCTGCTGCTCTCTTGTGCCACAAGCCAAAGCCCTCTGGGATGTTCACCTCCTGCTCAGGATGTGTCCCAGCACAGCAGGCTGCTGGGCTGTGCTGAGGAGCTGTGGGGAGGCTCAGCTGGAGCCTTCCCCCTTGCCCCCCCTGCCCCAGCAGCCCCTTTCAGCCTTGCCCTGGCCCCAGCCCTTGTGTGGCTGTGCTGGTGCTGAGCTGTGCCCAGCCGTGTGCCTCCTTATTCCTGCTGTGGCTTTCTGGTGGCATTGGGGACCTGCCTGTCCCTGCAGCCTGGCCTGGTGCTCTGCAGCCTGGCCTGGTGCTCTGCAGCCTCTGGCTGACCTTTTCCCTGCTCTGCCAAGCTTGCTTGGGGCTGCTTACCACTTCCAGTGCTGGCAGACAGCTTTGGGTTAGAGAAGTGCATTTATTGGGCAAAGGGAGTGTTGGTGGTGCCAGTGCACAGCTGGACATGGCCATGGCACCAGGAGTTACATTCAAGACAAGCCTGCAGCACTTCTCACTGGGTGCTTCTCTGCCCAACAACTGCATCAAACTTGACCTCAGTCAGCTTCTTCAGAAAATTCAGGGCACGTTCTGGAAACAACCTGTAAGAGAGAATGGCACAGAATTGAACAAGGAATGAGAAACTTAAACTAGAGGAGTAAGGGGAGCAGGCTGTGGGGGAAGAGCTGGTCTGGGAGCAGAGGGAGGCATTTGCTTCCTCTTTGTTTCCCAAACCTGATGTGGTTAACCTGGGGATTTCTTGGAGGCAAAAGAAAAGATCACCCCAACCACTTTACACCTCCCCACAAAACCAAATCTGGGGTTGGACCCAAGCTTTCCAAAGAAGAAACTGCCAAATGTTTCATGAAATAGAGCAGAAAGGACCAGAGAAGTGACCAGCCAGATGTTCTGTCATCAACTAAATGTGAGGTTATTTGTTTGGGGCTTTCATTGCTGGGTGCTTGCCTTTCAAAAAGCAAAGCAACACGTTGCCTTGAAGGAACAAAAACCATCTTCTTGTTGGTCAGGACTCCTTCCATCAGGGCCTCAACGACTTCCTCAACCTCCAGGACCTTCCCCAGCCTAGGGAGCAGAGCAGCCAGGTCAGAGGCAGGGTGGGAGCAGAGGAGAGGCAGCAGCTGCCCCAGGAGGCTCCAGGCACAGCCTCAGGCAGCAGTGCTGGGGGGGGGGAATGGCTGCAGGCTGCCTTCAGCCAGGTGCCAGCCCTGTGTGCAGAGGCAGCTGGGCAGCAAGGCCTGGAGCTGGGCACACTGGCAGTGCCCTGAGGCAGGGCAGCAGGCCCAGGAAGCTTGGAGCCTTACCTGGTGCTGGGGTTTTTGACAAAGCCAGTGTTGATAAAGACTGGGCACAGGCAGGTGGTTTTGATGCCATCCTTCCCCAGGGCAGCCAGCTCCTCGGTCAGGGCTTTGTGAAACCCAACTGCAGCAAACTTGGTGGAGCTGCAGCGAGGCCAGGAGCACAAAGGAGAAGGCAGAAAGACTCTTTCCAGCTTGCTGCAACTGCCCATGGCCTCAGAGAGCAGGCAGGACTGAGCAGGAAGCAGCATCACTTTGGCTGCTCTGTGCTGGCTGCAGCAGAAGGCAGAGCTGCAGACAAGGATGCAGAGAGCTGCTTCACAAACCACTTACCAGTAAGTCACCAAGAAAGGAGTGCCAAAGTGCCCTGCTGCTGAGGCCACAGTGACAATGTGGCCGTGGTTGGTGTCCATCATGGCTGGCAGAAAGGCTCTGGTGGTCTGCAACAGGCACAGGTGGGGTGGGGGGAAGGAGGAGAAGAGTTCCTTAGGCACATCCCACACTGCCCCTGCCCTTCACCAAGCCACTGCTGTTGTGGCTCCTGCTGGCAGCTGCACAGCTCCTCAGCTTCCCACAGCCACCCTGACTCCTGCTCCCTGTGCAGCTGGCACAGCTGCCAACCTGCTTTGCAAGCAGGAAGGTCTCATGCAGCCAGGTGCCAGCAGGAGCTGATTCTCCCAGCCCTGCTGAGCTGCCTTCCCCATGCCAGGTGCTGGCAGCAGCACTGCCAGTGTCTCACCCCAGGGCTGCTCACTCTGCAGCTTCTCCTCCCTGCTGCTGCCAACGAGGAGGCCCAAGAGCTGCAGCCCTCCCCCACTGAGCCCTGCTGGCAGCTGCCCTGCCCCTCTGTCCCTGGAAGGAATGGGCACTGTGAATCTGCCTCCTCAGCCCTGCTGCCAAGCCCCAGGGGCATGGGGAGGGTTGTGGTCCTTACCCACATGTGAGCAAGAATGTTGACTTCAAATGTCTTCTGGATCTGGTGGTCCTGAGTGGAGAGCAGGTCAGCAGTTGTGACCACCCCAGCGTTGTTCACCAGGATGGAGACATCCCCAATCTGCTTCTTCACCTGTGGCACACAGAGCAGCAAGCTGCAGCTCAGCCCTCAGCAAATTCCAACTAGGGAGTGCCAATTAATGGTACTCTGGATGCTGTTTCCTTCGGGGAGAGGATGCTGGCCCCACCGTGTGGCAGGAAAGTGAGGCAGGGCCAGGAAATAGGCTTTGGAGCTGCTCCTTCTCCTCCATTCCTGCCAGGAGCTAAGGGCTGCCACACACTGCCCTCAGCCACGGTGTGCTCTGGGGGGTCCCAGTGGAGGTTGGCCAGGGACAGGCTGTTTCCAGCCAGCTGCACCATGGCCTCTGCAAGCAAATGTTTCACATGGCCCCAGTGCTGTCTGGGTGCTGGTCAGGAGACTAAAAGGGCAGAAATTCCTTCAGGGCCTGCAAGTGTCAGGAGCAAACCTGGCACTTAGGCCAGAGCCTCATAGAAGAGGCTGAGGCTGGCCATGACCTCAGAAGTGCTGCTTCCCTCTCCCTACAGCAAGGACTGGGGAGGTTGCAGGGCCTGGCATGAGGGGGGCACAAGGCCTCTTCTCTTCTTTCCATGGAGCATGTCTGGGGAAGCCTTAGTCAGTGCCCCTGCTCCTCACCTTCTCTGCAGCACTGTAGATCTCCTCCCTCTTGCTGCAGTCCACCACAAAGGTCTGGACAGTGGCTCCCAGCTTCTGGCACTGTGCTGCTGTCTCCTCCAGGCCGTGCTGCAAGAGGCACAACAGACAGACACAGCTGTGCCACTGTCCCCTGCCCACCTGTGGCTGCTGGGGCACCCTGGCAGAGCAGCCAGAGGCTGCAGGTTTGTCCTGGGTGGATTTCACCATGGCCAAGGCCAGGAACAGTTCCTGGGTGCCCAGGGAAAGAGCTGCAGCTAGGTCCATGGCAGGGCAGAGCTTCCAGCCTCACCTTTTGGCTGCCAGGAAGGGAAGCTGGCAGCCAGAGGCAGTTTGCCTTGGCAGAGCAGCCAGAGGGAGGCTGCCCCAGCACATCAGTCAGAGCCCCTAGCTCCAAGCAGAGCTCTGCAAACACAGCCCCTGGCTGCCAGCCCAGATAGGAACAGTGGCTGTGAGCCCTTCTGCACCCAGGGGTAGGGGGTGAGCAGGGAGCTGAGCTCCAGAGTGCTCCAGGGAGACTATGCTCAGGAGAACAGCAGCTGGCACACAGGGAGGCTCTCCAGAGTTACAGCAACACACTCAGGCAGAGGTGACTTTGCTGTAGCCTTGTCCTCAGGTGCCAGAAGGCCATGCCAGGGGGCACCTGTGCAGTGAACAGCCCCGGCCCCGACTCCGGCTCCTGCCCCCACCCCGGCAACGCCTCCTGCCCCGGCCCCGGCTCCTACCCCAGTCCTGGCCCCGACCCTGGCCCCGGCTCCTGCTCCTGCCGCGGCCCCAACTCCGGCACCGGCTCCAGCTCCTGCCCCAGCCCCGGCTTCTGTGCCTGCCGCGGCCCCGATTCCGGCTCCGGCTCCTGCCCCAGTCCCGTCAGCGCCTCCTGCCTTGGCTCCTGCTCCTGCTCTGGCCCCGGTCCCGGCATCGCCTCTGCCCCGGCCCCGGCTCCTGCCCCAGTCCCGGCCCCGGCTCCGGCACCGGCTCCAGCTCCTGCCCCAGCCCCGGCTCCTGCCTTGGCCCCGGCTCCTCCCCCAGCCCGGCCCCGGCAGTGCCTCCTGCCCCGGCGCCTGCTCCTGCCCTGGCCCCAGTCCCGGCAGCGCCTCCTGCCCCGGCCCCGGCTCCTACCCCAGTCCTGGCCCCGACCCTGGCCCCGGCTCCTGCTCCTGCCGCGGCCCCAACTCCGGCACCGGCTCCAGCTCCTGCCCCAGCCCCGGCTTCTGTGCCTGCCGCGGCCCCGATTCCGGCTCCGGCTCCTGCCCCAGTCCCGTCAGCGCCTCCTGCCTTGGCTCCTGCTCCTGCTCTGGCCCCGGTCCCGGCATCGCCTCTGCCCCGGCCCCGGCTCCTGCCCCGGCCCCGGCTCCGGCCCGGCTCCAGCTCCTGCCCCAGCCCCGGCTCCTGCCTTGGCCCCGGCTCCTCCCCCAGCCCGGCCCCGGCAGTGCCTCCTGCCCCGGCGCCTGCTCCTGCCCTGGCCCCAGTCCCGGCAGCGCCTCCTGCCCCGGCCCCGGCTCCTACCCCAGTCCTGGCCCCGACCCTGGCCCCGGCTCCTGCTCCTGCCGCGGCCCCAACTCCGGCACCGGCTCCAGCTCCTGCCCCAGCCCCGGCTTCTGTGCCTGCCGCGGCCCCGATTCCGGCTCCGGCTCCTGCCCCAGTCCCGTCAGCGCCTCCTGCCTTGGCTCCTGCTCCTGCTCTGGCCCCGGTCCCGGCATCGCCTCTGCCCCGGCCCCGGCTCCTGCCCCAGTCCCGGCCCCGGCTCCGGCCCCGGCTCCAGCTCCTGCCCCAGCCCCGGCTCCTGCCTTGGCCCCGGCTCCTCCCCCAGCCCGGCCCCGGCAGTGCCTCCTGCCCCGGCGCCTGCTCCTGCCCTGGCCCCAGTCCCGGCAGCGCCTCCTGCCCCGGCCCCGGCTCCTACCCCAGTCCTGGCCCCGACCCTGGCCCCGGCTCCTGCTCCTGCCGCGGCCCCAACTCCGGCACCGGCTCCAGCTCCTGCCCCAGCCCCGGCTTCTGTGCCTGCCGCGGCCCCGATTCCGGCTCCGGCTCCTGCCCCAGTCCCGTCAGCGCCTCCTGCCTTGGCTCCTGCTCCTGCTCTGGCCCCGGTCCCGGCATCGCCTCTGCCCCGGCCCCGGCTCCTGCCCCAGTCCCGGCCCCGGCTCCGGCCCCGGCTCCAGCTCCTGCCCCAGCCCCGGCTCCTGCCTTGGCCCCGGCTCCTCCCCCAGCCCGGCCCCGGCAGTGCCTCCTGCCCCGGCACCTGCTCCTGCCCTGGCCCCAGTCCCGGCAGCACCTCCTGCCCCAGTCCCGGCCCCGGCTCCTGCCCCAGTCCCGGCAGCGCCTCCAGTCCCGGCCCCAGCTCCTGCTGCAGCCCTGGCTCTGGCCCCGGCTCCTGCCCCGGCTCTGATTCCGGCTCCTGCCCCAATCCCGGCCCTGGCTCCTGCCCCGGCCCGGGCTCCTGCCCCGGCTCCGGCTCCTGCCACGGCCCCGGCTCCGGCTCCTGCCCCAGTCCCGTCAGCGCCTCCTGTCCCGTCTCCTGCCCCGGCCACAGCTCCTGCCCCGGCTCCTACCCCGGCACTGGCAGCACCTCCTGACCCAGCCCCGGCCCCGACCCCGGCTCCTGCCCCAGTCCCGGCAGCACCTCCTGCCCCGGCCCCGGCTCCTGCCCCGGCCCCAGTCCCGGCCCCGGCTCCTGCCCCAGTCTCGTCAGCGCCTCCTGCCCTGGCTCCTGCTCCTGCCCAGTCCCGGTCCCGTCAGCGCCTCCTGCCCCGGCTCCTGCCCCTGCCCCGACTCCTGCCCCGCCCCCGTCTCCTGCCCCGGCCCCGGGCCCGGCAGCACCTCCTGCCCCAGCCCCGGCGCCGGCTTCTCACCCAGCCCCGGCCCCGACTCCGACGCCGGCTCCAGCCCCGGCCCCGACCCCGACGCCGGCTCCAGCCCCGGCCCCGGCAGCGCTTCCTGTCCCGGCCCCGGCTCGTGCTCGTTTCCCGGTCCCGTCAGCACCTCCCGTCCCGGCTCCTGCTTCTGCTCCGGTTCCTGCGGCGGCCCGGCCCCGGCTCCTGCCCCGGCACCGACTCCGGCTCCTGCCCCAGTCCCGGCAACGCCTCCTGCTCCTGCCCCGGCCCCAGTCCCAGTCCCGACAGCACCTCCCGCCCCGTCCCCTGCTTCTGCTCCTCTTCCTGCCGCGGCCCCGACTCCGACCCCGGCTCCGATACCTGCCCCAGCCCCAGCCCCCTGCGCTCCCTCCCGCAGGGCTGTGGCTGCTGTGTTGCTGCCCTGAGGGCCCCCAGCGAGAACTGGGACCAGTCCCCGGCGGCCCCTGGCACAAGCGGGCTCCAACCTCCTCCTGGCGCTCGCTGTCGCCGCCAGGCAGCCGCCGGCAGGCGATGCGGGGCCGGGGGCCCTGCAGTGCCTTCCTAGGCGCCACAAACGCCGCGGGCTCGGAGCCGGCCGTGCCGGGCCGGCAGCGCAGCCCTTACCTGGTTGATGTCCCACAGCACCAACCTGCTGTGCTGCTTGGCGAACTCGAAGGCAGTGGCTCTGCCCAAGCCGTGCCCGGCGCCCGTCACCAGCACCAGCTCGCCGCTGATCGACTTCTTGCGCACGGGCACGAAGAGCTTCAGCAGCGCCTCCAGGTAGGAGTAGAGCAGCGTGGCCAGGAAGAGCAGCAGGTCCAGCACCGGCCTCATGCTTCTCCCGAGCCCCTTCACCGCGCACTGACCTTCGCTCCGGCCGCCTAAGCCCTTTGGCCCCACTGCCGCTCCCAGCCCGGGGCTGTGCCCCTGCACGAACCGCCCCTGCCCACCGCCCTCCCCGGGCTGAGGCGGGACCGACACGGCCGGGGCCGGGCGCTGGGGGAGCCTGGGCGGCTGCCGGGCAAGGGCCGGGGGCCGGCAGCAGGGAGCAGGCAGCGTCAGCCGGCCCCGCGCTGAGCTCAGCCGGACAGGGCTGGCAGGGGGCGGCTGGGGGGCTCCGGGCGGAGCTGGGAGCGGGGCCGGCAGAGCTGCCCTGAAGCAGCCACGGACGTTCCCTAGCGCGGCACATCCAGAGCACAGCAGGAACCGGGGGAGCTGGCTGGGACGCGCAGAGCACTGCTGGGCGCCTGGCTGGGCAACGGTCCGGGGGTGCCATTGCCTTGTGCCGCATTTGGCTGTCCTTGGGGTTTAGTTTTCCCTCTGTGTTTCCTCTGCTCATCTCCATTTCTACCCTTGATTATTCACTGAGCTGTTTAAAACAGTTTTGTCTCGGCCCCCAACTTTTCCTTTCCTCTCCAGTTCCTTTCATCCCACTGGGGGGCACTGAGCAGGGTCTCTGTGGTGCTGCTGCTGGCAAGGGACAGTCCCTTTAGGGGGCCAGCGTGCGTTGAGATAAGGCCAGATCTGACCAGAGTGTTCCAACAGATTTATTACTGCATTAGTGTCCAAGCTGCTGCTCCCAGTCTTGATTCCTTTGCTCTCCAAGCTGCTGTGGCTGTTCCCGAAGCTGAGTTTCCCTTTACTAGCAGCAGATGCTCCCTGGGCTGCTGTGGGAACTGGGCTGGAGTCCCCTCCTTGCTGGAGGTTTTTGTGTGATGAGAGTGCTACTGAAGAAAGTCATCTGGGGTTTCTCCTCAGCACTGTCACCTCTGCTCTCCAGGAGCCAGCTGCTGGAAACTTCTTCATCATCTCACCTTTTACCTCTTCTCCTCAGAGAGCCAATCTGTGGAGCAGACCTCTGCCCCCAACCTGCCCTTCTCTGCCAGGCTAATCACATCTATGGAATCACAGAATGGGTTGGAATGTCATCTGCTTCCATCTCCCCTGCCATGGGCAGGGACCCCTCCTACCAGAACACTTTGCCCCAGGTCCCATCCAGCCCAGCTTTGAGTACTTCTATGGCTGGAGCCTCCACAACCTGTCTGGAGCACCTGTTCCAGCACAGCAGCCACAGCACACAGCTGGGTGCCTTTGGCAGGCTTGCTGAGTGCCTGCATCCCACTGCCCACGGTGCCAACAGAGATGTTAAGCAGTGCTGGTGCCAGGACTCACCCCTGAGGAGCTGCACTGCTCACTGGGCTCTACTTGGACCTGGAGCTGCTGACTTCAGCTCTTTGAGTGTGACCAGCCAGCCACTTGCTTCTCCACCCAGGGCTCTACCTGCCAGATCCATGGCTCCAGCTCAGGGACAAGGATCTCATGCAGGGCAGTGTGGAATGCTTTGCACAAGTCCAGGAGGGGGATGTCAGTTGCTCCTCCCTCATTCACCAACGCTGCTGAGGGCCAGGTCCTGTCGTGGGAATGTTAGAGGAGCAAAAGGAGAGCATTTTGCTGCCATCCAGCACCCAGTGGTGCTGCCAGCCCCTGGTCCCACCTCAGAGCAGGAAGGGCTGGCTGAGGAGAGCTCCCCCACAGCTGAAGAACCTCAGTTTGCAGCAGAAGATGGAATGCTGAGGTGAGTGGGATGGAGCCTACTGGAAGCCCCCCAGCTGCAGCTGTGCCAAGGCTGGCAGCATGCCCAGGCCTGCCTGGAGGGCTGTGAGGCAGCAAGTGCCTGCTGCAGGCAGGAGTTGCACAAGGAGGGGGAGAGCTCAGCTGTGCCCTGGAGAGGTCTCTGACTGTGTTCCATCAGCTGCTGCTCTCTTGTGCCACAAGCCAAAGCCCTCTGGGATGTTCACCTCCTGCTCAGGATGTGTCCCAGCACAGCAGGCTGCTGGGCTGTGCTGAGGAGCTGTGGGGAGGCTCAGCTGGAGCCTTCCCCCTTGCCCCCCCTGCCTCAGGAGCCCCTTTCAGCCTGGCCCTGGCCCCAGCCCTTGTGTGGCTGTGCTGGTGCTGAGCTGTGCCCAGCCGTGTGCCTCCTTATTCCTGCTGTGGCTTCCTGGTGGCATTGGGGACCTGCCTGTCCCTGCAGCCTGGCCTGGTGCTCTGCAGCCTGGCCTGGTGCTCTGCAGCCTCTGGCTGACCTTTTCTCTGCTCTGCCAAGCTTGCTTGGGGCTGCTTACCACTTCCAGTGCTGGCAGACAGCTTTGGGTTAGAGAAGTGCATTTATTGGGCAAAGGGAGTGTTGGTGGTGCCAGTGCACAGCTGGACATGGCCATGGCACCAGGAGTTACATTCAAGACAAAACTGCAGCACTGCAGGGACTCACTACTAGAGCACACAGAACTGAGTGTTCATTAGAGCAGATCTTGGTAGAGTTGAAAAGGCAAACTGAGGGGACGAGGCCTCCCTCCTCTTCTCAGCATTGATTCTTGCAAGGCATTTTGGCTGAGGGCTGAGCACAGACTCTTCTCAGGCCATCCCTCTGCACTCAGGCAGGCAGCTGTGCTCTCCCCAAGAGGCTCTGCAGGAGCTGCTGGCTGCCTCAGCACCAGAGGTGATGTGAGTGCAGCCAGAGCAGCCCTTTGGACCCCCAGAGCTGCAGCTTTGCTCTGGGAACACCCCAAGGGCTGCAGGCTTGGTTCTGCTGCAGCTGGGGGATAAACCCTTGGGTGTGCTTGGGAATGGGGGCCTGGGAGCAGCTCTCTGGCTCCTGCTGTGAAGCAAAGGAGCTGAAGGTCCCTCAGCAGACCTTCCGTTCTCCCTGGTGCCACTGGGCAACGAGATTCACTTCTCACTGGGTGCTTCTCTGCCCAACAACTGCATCAAACTTGACCTCAGTCAGCTTCTTCAGAAGATTCACAGCACGTTCTGGAAGCAGCCTGGAAGAGAGAATGGCACAGAATGAAATCTTAGCAGGGTTTGGTTTGCAAGGGACCTTCAAAAGCCTCCAGTTCCAACCCTCCCTGCCATGGGCACACCCAGAGCAGTTGCTCAGGGCCCCAATGCAACCTGGCTTTGACCACCTCCAGGTTTGGAGCCTCCACAGCAAAACAAAGGCAGACACTTGGGATAAGAAACTGAAATTGTAGGGAAAAGCAGCAGCAGAGGTAAGGGAGGAGCTGGTCTGGGAGCAGAAGCAGGCACACAGAGACAGACCGAGGCTTCCCCTGGGCCTTGCTTCAGCACTCTCCAGGCTCTGTCTGCTTCAGCTCCAGTCCACCCCAGGGCCTTTCATGCCAGCTCCAAGGCTCAGCAGCCACAGGGCAGTGCTTGGGTTGTAATATTGCTGCAGAATCCACCTGGGCTCAGAACTGCACAGGGACAGATCCCCAGCCAGGGCCATGCTCTGGAATGCAGCAGGGCTGTGGAAGCTGAGATGTCAAAACTGAGCTGCACTTTCCTCTCCCAGGAATTCTTCTCTTTGTGTCTTCCTGCCCCAAGCTGACTCAAAACAGCAAAGTTACCCCAAAGGCTTTGGCAGCTTTAGGCCTGAGCCCTCTGTGCTTCTGCAGCCTTGCACAGGCAGCTCCTGAAGATGCACAAAGACTGAAAAGCTTTTCCCCACTGCCTGCTGTGGGTTTTGCCTCAAGGAACTTCCAAATGTTTCATGAAATAGAGCAGTGAGAAGTGAACTGAGGTTGTTCCTGTGTGAATTCCAGAGCTGAGCTCTGAGGAAATCATCTCCTCAGCAGAGCAGCTGCACTGCATGGTAAAGAGGTGGGAGAGGACAAATCCTGCTGTATGGGGCAGACAGAAGCAGTGAAGACTTTTTGAAACAATTTAGACTCACAGAGCTGTCAGGGCTGGAAGGGAGCTCAAGGCTCAGCCAGTCCCAACCCCCTGCCATGGGCAGGGACACCTCACACCACAGCAGGTTGCTCACAGCCACATCCAGCCTGGCTGCAAAAACCTCCAGGGATGAGGCTTCCACCACCTCCCTGGGCAACCTCTGCCAGGCTCTCACCACCCTCCTGCCCAACAACTTCTTCCTCACATCCAATCTCAAGCTCCCCACTTCTACTTTTGTTCCATCCCCCCCACTCCTATCCCTCCCTCACACCCTCCAAAGTCCCTCCCCAGCTTTCTTGGAGCCCCCTTCAGATGCTGCAAGGCCACCAGAAGGTCTCCTGGCAGCCTTCTCCTCTCCAGCCTGCACAACCCCAACTCTCTCAGGCTGTCCTCAGAGCAGAGCAGCTCCAGCCCTCTGCTCATCCTCAGGGCCCTTCTCTGGACACCTTCCAGCCCCTCCACATCCTTCCTGGAAGAGAGGCTCCAGACCTGGCCCCAGAGCTGCAGGTGGGGTCTGAGCAGAGTGGAGCAGAGGGGGAGAATCCCCTCCCTGGCCCTGCTGGCCACACTTCTCTTGCTGCAGCCCAGGCTCTGCTTGGCTCTCTGGGCTGCAAGTGCTCCCTGCTGGCTCCTGCTCAGCTTCTCCTCCCCCAGCACCCCCAAGACCTTTTCTTCAGGGCTGCTCTCAACTTCCTCAGCCTTTGTGTCCTCAGTGCCTGGTGGTTACCTGAAGGACCCAATCCTGATCAGCAGCAGGTCCTCAGCTCCACCTGGCTCTATGCTGTGGCTGCTGGCTCAGAGCAAGTGCTGTGTGCAGGCAAAAGGGAAGTGCTGCTCTGGGGAGGAAAAGTGGTCTCCTGTTTTCCCCCTCCATCCCTATCAGCCTCTAGAGCAGCTGAGTTCTCTGCTGGGAACAGTTTGCCACAGGAAAGTGGATCCCAGGGCCCTGTGGGAAGGCTCAGCACAACCCTCCTATGGGTGGTGCCTGCTGCTGTCATTAGAGCCATGGCACTGCTGGGTGCCCTTCTGAGGTGCTCTCATTCTCAACCATCCGAGGGAGTGGTGGCTTCCAAGCTGTCTTTCCCTCCTGCAGACACTTACCCTGCAGCCTGTTCCCAGAGGCAGTTTGGTGCCACACCTGGACTGACAAATAACTGAGGAGGATGATGCCAGGCACTGAAGAGAATCCAAAGGGTGGAGGGGGACCTTCTGCTGCCCAGCTGCCATCCCATAGTTTCTCTGTGCTCCCAAACCATCTCCTTTCCTACCATGGCTGCACAATGCCTCAGTCTGGGATCAGACATGACTCATTTGCTGCTTTATACTCAGGCAGCTTACCCTGGGATGGTTTCCTCCCAACATCCCCTCCTGAGCTCTTTTCCTACTCACATCTCAGAGAGCAAAGCAAAGCTTAGCTGTGGTGGAACAAAAACCATCTTCTTGTTGGTCAGGACTCCTTCCATCAGGGCCTCAATGACTTCCTCAACCTCCAGGACCTTCCCCAGCCTAGGGAGCAGAGCAGCCAGGTCAGAGGCAGAGTGGGAGCAGAGGAGAGGCAGCAGCTGCCCCAGGAGGCTCCAGGCACAGCCTCAGGCAGCAGTGCTGGGGGGGGGGGAATGGCTGCAGGCTGCCTTCAGCCAGGTGCCAGCCCTGTGTGCAGAGGCAGCTGGGCAGCAAGGCCTGGAGCTGGGCACACTGGCAGTGCCCTGAGGCAGGGCAGCAGGCCCAGGAAGCTTGGAGCCTTACCTGGTGCTGGGGTTTTTGACAAAGCCAGTGTTGATAAAGACTGGGCACAGGCAGGTGGTTTTGATGCCATCCTTCCCCAGGGCAGCCAGCTCCTCGGTCAGGGCTTTGTGAAACCCAACTGCAGCAAACTTGGTGGAGCTGCAGCGAGGCCAGGAGCACAAAGGAGAAGGCAGAAAGACTCTTTCCAGCTTGCTGCAACTGCCCATGGCCTCAGAGAGCAGGCAGGACTGAGCAGGAGGCAAGGCCAGAAGTGATGCTGCTGGCACACAGGGCAGAGCTGCAGGCCAGAGGGCAGGGCTGGGGCAGACCTTGAGTGGTTCTGGGGGAGGAACTGTGAAGGGCAGAGGGGAGGTCTGTCAGGACAAGTCCCCTCAGTGCTGCACAGGCAGGGGAGCACCAGGAGCCCTTAGAGAATCACAGAACTGTCAGGGCTGGAAGGG
The DNA here is from genome assembly GCF_027791375.1 of Indicator indicator. Taxonomy (NCBI): domain Eukaryota; kingdom Metazoa; phylum Chordata; class Aves; order Piciformes; family Indicatoridae; genus Indicator; species Indicator indicator. Next base: position 16,587,329 of record NC_072034.1, on the reverse strand, counting down.
AGCTCAAGGCTCAGCCAGTCCCAACCCCCTGCCATGGGCAGGGACACCTCACACCACAGCAGGTTGCTCACAGCCACATCCAGCCTGCCTGCAAAAACCTCCAGGGATGAGGCTTCCACCACCTCCCTGGGCAACCTCTGCCAGGCTCTCACCACCCTCCTGCCCAACAACTTCTTTCTCACATCCAATCTCAAGTTCCCCACTTCTACTTTTGCTCCATCTCCTCACTTCTAATTTTGCTCCATTTCCCCCACTCATATCCCTCCCTGATTCCCTCAGAAGTCCCTCCCCAGCTTTCTTGTCATCCCCCTCAAGATCCTGGAAGGCCACAAGGTCTCCTCAGAGCCTCAGAGAAGGATCCCTAAGGTGCACTGCTTGCAGGAGGAGAGGTCCCAGGGTCAGATTGCTCTGCCAGGAGCTGCCCTGACCAGGGCTGGATCTCACCCAGCTGGCAATGTGCAGTCCCACAGCATCCTGTGGAGTCTCCCTCTTTGGAGATGGAATTCAAGACCTGCCTGTGTGCCCTGCTCTGGCAGGGGGGGTGGACTGGATCATCTCTTGAGCTCCCTCCCAGCCCCTAACACTCTGATTCTCCCTCCATGCTCCCTGAGCTTCTAACCCTATCTGAAGCAGAGAAGGACTTTGAGCCCCTGATGGCAGCAGCATTTCTATACCCTACAGCCACTGCCACTGTGCAGCAAAGCTCCAGAGCTGCTTGCCAGAGGCTTCCTTGACAAGCCCACCACTGGCAGCAGTGCCACATTAAAGGAGCTGAGGGAAAGAGGATTTCTGTTCTGCTAAGCAACAGCCTGGGGCAGGGAGGGAGAGAGAAAAGAGAAGCTGTCAGGAGTTGCTGTGCCCCAGGACTGTCCCTTCACACAGACATTGCTCCTGCCTCCCTCAGAGCTAAGAAGCAGATGGGTGGGGGAGCTCCAGGCACCCTCCTGAGCAGGGCTCCTTGGGTGCACCATGGGCACTGGCAGCATCACTTTGGCTGCTCTGTGCTGGCTGCAGCAGAAGGCAGAGCTGCAGACAAGGATGCAGAGAGCTGCTTCACAAACCACTTACCAATAAGCCACCATGAAAGGAGTCACCAAGTGCCCTGCTGCTGAGGCCACAGTGACAATGTGGCCGTGGTTGGTGTCCATCATGGCTGGCAGAAAGGCTCTGGTGGTCTGCAACAGGCACAGGTGGGGTGGGGGGAAGGAGGAGAAGAGTTCCTTAGGCACATCCCACACTGCCCCTGCCCTTCACCAAGCCACTGCTGCTGTGGCTCCTGCTGGCAGCTGCACAGCTCCTCAGCTTCCCACAGCCACCCTGACTCCTGCTCCCTGTGCAGCTGGCACAGCTGCCAACCTGCTTTGTAAGCAGGAAGGTCTCATGCAGCCAGGTGCCAGCAGGAGCTGATTCTCCCAGCCCTGCTGAGCTGCCTTCCCCATGCCAGGTGCTGGCAGCAGCACTGCCAGTGTCTCACCCCAGGGCTGCTCACTCTGCAGCTTCTCCTCCCTGCTGCTGCCAACGAGGAGGCCCAAGAGCTGCAGCCCTCCCCCACTGAGCCCTGCTGGCAGCTGCCCTGCCCCTCTGTCCCTGGAAGGAATGGGCACTGTGAATCTGCCTCCTCAGCCCTGCTGCCAAGCCCCAGGGGCATGGGGAGGGTTGTGGTCCTTACCCACATGTGAGCAAAAATGTTGATTTCAAACATCCTCTGGATCTGGTGGTCCTGAGTGGAGAGCAGGTCAGCAGCTGTGATCACCCCAGCGTTGTTCACCAGGATGGAGACATCCCCAATCTGCTTCTTCACCTGTGGCACACAGAGCAGCAAGCTGCAGCTCAGCCCTCAGCAAATCCCAGCCAGTGCCCCCAGTGCTGTCTGGGTGCTGGTCAGGAGACTAAAAGGGCAGAAATTCCTTCAGGACCTGCAAGTCTCAACAGCAAACCTGGCAAGAAGCCATTGGATAGGGCAGAGCCTCAGAGAAGAAGGGGATGGCAGAAGGGTTAGAGTTGGAAGGGACCTACAGAGATCTCCCAGTCCGACTCTCTTGCTCAAGCAGGGCACCCACAGCTGCTTGCCCGGGAGCACAATGGCCAGGGGGGGGTTGGAAGCTCTCCACAGAAGGAGACTCCACAACCTCTCTGGGCAGCCTGCTCCAGGCTCCAGCACCCTCATAAGAAACATTCTCCTCATGTTCCAGCAGAACCTCCTGGGTTCCAGTCTGTGCCCCTTGCCCCTTGTCCTGTCCCTGGGCACCTTGCTCTTGCCTTGCTCTTGTCCCCCACAGCTCCTTTAGCTCTTGCTGAGCATTGCTCAGATTCCCCTCTGGTGCTGCTCTCCTCCAGGCTCTCAACCTTTGCTCCTCACAGAGCTGCTTCAGGTCCCTCAGCAGCTTTGTGGCCTCTGCTGGACTCCCCCTCAGCAGTTCCCTGTCCCTCTTGAACTGGGGAGCCCAGAGCTGGACACAACACTCCAGAAGGGAATTCACTAGGGCAGAGTAGAGGGGGAGAAGAACCTCCTTCATCCTGCTGGCCACACTCTCCTTGATTTACCCCAGGAGACCCTTGGCATTCTTGTGCCCACAAGGGCACCTTGCTGGCTCCTGGGGAATTTGTTGTCCACCACCACTCCCAGGTCCTTCTCTGCAGAGCTGCTTCCCAGCAGGTCCCCCCTCCCCTGTCCTGCTGCAGGAGGTTGTTTCTCCCCAGGGGCAGGATTCTGCACTTGCCTTTGAACTTCAGGGAGTTCCCCTGTGCCACCCACTGGGACTGCCTGAGGCTGAGGCCAGCCTTGATCCCAGGAGTGCTGCTTCCCTCTCCAGTGCCCCTGCTCCTCACCTTCTCTGCAGCACTGTAGATCTCCTCCCTCTTGCTGCAGTCCACCACAAAGGTCTGGACAGTGGCTCCCAGTTTCTGGCATTGTGCTGCTGTCTCCTCCAGGCCGTGCTGCAAGAGGCACAACAGACAGACACAGCTGTGCCACTGTCCCCTGCCCACCTGTGGCTGCTGGGGCACCCTGGCAGAGCAGCCAGAGGCTGCAGGTTTGTCCTGGGTGGATTTCACCATGGCCAAGGCCAGGAACAGTTCCTGGGTGGCCAGGGAAAGAGCTGCAGCTAGGTCCATGGCAGGGCAGAGCTTCCAGCCTCACCTTTTGGTTGCCAGGAAGGGAAGCTGGCAGCCAGAGGCAGTTTGCCTTGGCAGAGCAGCCAGAGGGAGGCTGCCCCAGCACATCAGTCAGAGCCCCTAGCTCCAAGCAGAGCTCTGCAAACACAGCCCCTGGCTGCCAGCCCAGATAGGAACAGTGGCTGTGAGCCCTTCTGCACCCAGGGGTAGGGGGTGAGCAGGGAGCTGAGCTCCAGAGTGCTCCAGGGAGACTCTGCTCAGGAGAACAGCAGCTGGCACACTGGGGAGAGCTGCTCTGCTGGGATGCACTTGTGGACGTTGCCCATTGCAGTGAAGGATTCAAACTGTGATTCCCAGAGGGATGCTCTGGCCCAAGCACTGCTCCATGGGAGCAGCTTTTGTTCTGGTTTGCAACAACCACATCTGAAAGCTTTGTCTCAGTTTGTGCCTGGGCTCTGCACAGCTGCTTGTGTCACAGCAAACTGCCAGCATAAGCAGAGGCAATTCTCATGGAGCCACACAGGTTTCCCCTTCAGCCTTCTCTTTTCCCTGCTGGACTGAAAATTCTGGAGGTGTTGTTGGATGCAGCCAGCAGTGTGAAGAGCAGCTGGTCATAACCAACTTCCTGCCTGGGGATCATGATGTTCCTGACCTTCTGTCATCATCTAAATTCCTTCAGGATCTGCTGCCTCCACTGGCAATGCATTCCAGAGCCTGCTTAGCTGCAGCCTTACAGTCTGTATCCCAGCAGCACAGTTCCTTCCTCCCTGCCAAGGAACATGGACATAAGTGCAGCCCTGTACACAACAGTGGCATCTACCTCCTCACCCCCTTCACCCCCCATCCCCCCAACCCCCACTCAGGTCATACCTCCTCTGAAGAACGTGGCCATGCACACACCAAGTCTGGCCTTGACTGGCATGGGCAGCTCCGAGTGACACTGAAAATACTGCTCCACATCACAGGCTCACAGGATGCTAGGGGTTGGAAGGGACCTCTGGAGATCTTCCAGTCCAACCCCCCCTGCCAGAGCAGGACCAGAGAATGCAGCACAGGGCACACAGGAACACATCCAGACAGGGCTGCAAAGGCTCCAGAGAAGGAGACTCCACAACCTCTCTGGGCAGCCTGCTCCAGGGCTCTGGCACCCTCCCAGTGCAGAAGTTCCTCCTCCTGCTGAGCTGGAACCTCCTGTGCTGCAGTTTCCATCCCTTGCCCCTTGGCCTAGCCCAGGGCACAGTGAGCAGAGGCTGTCCCTGTCCCTTCCTTCCTGCCCCCCAGCCCTCAGCTCTTGAGAGACATTGAGCAGATCCCTCTCAGCCTTCTCCTCTCCACACTAACCACCCCCAGGGCTCTCAGCCTCTCCTCCCCAGGCAGTGCTCCAGGCCCTTCAGCATCCTTGCAGCCCTCCCTTGGCCTCTCTCCAGCAGATCCCTGTAGATCCCTCCTGAGCTGGGGAGCCCAGCACTGGATGCAATATTCCAGGGGAGGTCTGAGCAGGGCAGAGCAGAGGGGGAGGAGAACCTCCCTGGCTCTGCTGGCCACACTCTGCTGAATGCCCCCCAGGACCCTCTTGGCCTTCTTGCCCCCCAGGGCACATTGCTGTGCCCTGCAGAACTTGCTGCCCACCAGCACTGCCAGCTCCTTCTCCTTGGGGCTGCTCTCCAGCAGATCCCCTCCCAAGCTGTCCTGCTGCAGTTCATTCTTCCTGCCCAGCTGCAGGACTCTGCACTCATCCTTGCTGACCCTCAGGAGGTTCCTCTCTGCCCAGCTCTCAGTCTGTCCAAGTCTCTGAATGGCCTCACAGCCTTCAGTTGTGTCAGTTTGGTATCATCAGCAACCTTGCTCTGTCCCCTCATCATATCCTGCTCTTGACATTTCCCCTTAGGCTTGCCTTGGCTGCTGGGTTTTTTCTTTGTGCTGGGTTGGATTTTGGAGCTGATGAACTCTTTTGCTGTTTCTGACTCCCTGTGTCAGAAACCTTCCCTGTGCACAGCAGCATAGCCACTCGTGCCCTGCACGACCAGTCCCCTCCATGCACAGCACTTTTGCCTTGACCCCTACTGAATGACCCCCTGCCAGCTTTGACAACTCCACTCTCCTCTTGCCAAAGCCTCTTGTGCTGGCCTCCATTTAGCTGAAACAGAGCTCGGGCCAGCGCCAGCATTCAGCGAGGGGCAGCTGCCCATAGGAGCAGCGGGCAGCAGGGCTCTGCCAGCTCCGCCCAGCGATGCCTGCAGCCACCTCCCCAGCAGCGCGCAGCTAACGGCTCAGGCAGGGCACAGCGAGCAGGAGAGGAAGCTGCTGCTGAGCATCAACAGCTCCGGGCCGAGCCTGCCTTTGCTGACAGCCCCGGCGCCGGCTCCGATCAAGCTCCAGCCCCGACCACGGCTCCCGCTTCAGCCCCGACCCCGACTCCTGCCCCAGCCCCGGCAGGGCTGTGGCTGCTGTGCTGCTGCCCTGAGGGCCCCCAGCGAGGGGCTGTGGGACCAGACCCCGAGGCCTCTGGCACAAGCGGGCTCCAACCTCCTCCTGGCGCTCGCTGTCGCCGCCAGGCAGCTGCCGGCAGGCGATGCGGGGCCGGGGGCCCTGCAACCCCTTCCTGGGCGCCACAAACGCCGCGGGCTCGGAGCCGGCCGTGCCGGGCCGGCAGCGCAGCCCTTACCTGGTTGATGTCCCACAGCACCAACCTGCTGTGCTGCTTGGCGAACTCGAAGGCAGTGGCTCTGCCCACGCCGTGCCCGGCGCCCGTCACCAGCACCAGCTCGCCGCTGATCGACTTCTTGCGCACGGGCACGAAGAGCTTCAGCAGCGCCTCCAGGTAGGAGTAGAGCAGCGTGGCCAGGAAGAGCAGCAGGTCCAGCACCGGCCTCATGCTTCTCCCGAGCCCCTTCACCGCGCACCGACTCCCCACCGTTCCTCACCAGTCGGGGCCGAACCCACCGCTGCGCGCTGCAGGCTGCGGGAGGGGCGGGACCGGCACGGGCTGAGGCGGGGGCGGGGCAGGGCTGAACACGCCCCCAAGACCTATCACCCAATGGCAGAGCGGCACTGAGCGTGGAGGCGTGTCCCTAGGCGTCGACAGCCTGGAGACGCTGCCAATTGGTGGCTTTCAGCCCAATGAAAGGGGAGTTTGTTGGGATGTCGGTGCGGACTTGCGGAGTGCAGTCGGGGGGCTTCGGTGGTCACTACCGGGGCTGTAGCTGCGAGGGGGCTGCCTGGCCCAGTGAGGCCAGAGTCCGATCTCAGGTCTGAGCCGAGGCCCGTCCCCTGGAGCTGAGGCGGGGTAGCTCCTGCCGAGGTGGAGCCGCAAGGGCTGTCGATGCTGCTCCTTGCCGGCGCCCTGCGAGTGGCCGCGGCCCGCGGGTTCTCTCGGACGCTCGCAGTGTTTTCTTTCACGGTGGCGCTGTCCATCCAGCCTGCCCGGTTTGTTCTTCAGCGCCGGCTACCCCTCAGGTATCGTGGGCCTGTTGATGGTGGTGGTCGGTGGTGCCCTGGCCAGCATGGGGCCCTGGTTCCTGTGTCTGTTGGCGTCTGGCTCTGCTGAGGTGTTGCCCTGTCCTGGAGGTAGCTGCTACCCTGTCACCGCGCCGAGATCTCAGGGCGGCCTTGCCCTCCCCTGCCACCTGAGGGAGAGCTTGGCATGACCTGTGTGTAGTTGCGGGGGGACTCTTTGGGGAACAGCAGAAACAAAGCCCTGACTGACCTTTAAAACTAAGCTGATGTGGTTCTTGAAAGACACAGAAGTGCTGTAACATGGACCTGTGCCTGCAGGACATAGCAGGTGGTGTGTTTTCCCGGTTTGGTAAAGATTGGATGAGCTTCAAGTGAATTGTGCTGGTGGAACCTCCCCTCAGCAGTGAATGCTGTAACTGTGACTGGAGATAGAAAGAGGTTCTCCTCCCTCTCTGCTCTGCCCTAGTGAGGCCCCACCTGGAATATTGCATCCAGTTCTGGGCTCCCCAGTTCTGGGGTTCTAACTGGTTTGGTAGCAGCTGTAGTCAGAGGGCTGGAGCTGCTCTGCTCTGAGGACAGCCTGAGAGAGTTGGGGTTGTGCAGTCTGGAGAGGAGAAGGCTCCCAGGAGACCTTCTGGTGGCCTTGAAGGATCTGAAGGGGGCTCCAAGAAAGCTGGGGAGGGACTTTGGAGGGTGTGAGGGAGGGATAGGAGTGGGGGGATGGAACAAAAGTAGAAGTGGGGAGCTTGAGATTGGATGTGAGGAGAAGTTGTTGGGCAGGAGGGTGGTGAGAGCCTGGCAGAGGTTGCCCAGGGAGGTGGTGGAAGCCTCATCCCTGGAGGGTTTTGCAGCCAGGCTGGATGTGGCTGTGAGCAGCCTGCTGTGGTGTGAGGTGTCCCTGCCCATGGCAGGGGGTTGGGACTGGCTGAGCCTTGAGCTCCCTTCCAGCCCTGACAGTTCTGTGATTCTATAATTCTTGGAAACTGTGATTCCCAAACTGTGTCTCCTCCTCAGTACTGCATGCTGATATTTTGGTGGTCATGGCAACTTGCAGAGCTGTGTTGCTCAGGCTTTTGGCTACTTCATTCTTGTTCTCACCTTGTCTGCCATAGGACGTTTGAGCAGGGCTCTGTCAGGCCTGGTTGCACTGTTGGTGCCATGCCCAAGGGGAGGTCAAACGCTCCAGGAGGGCTTCCTGCTGGGCTTCTGGCAATGAGGTGTCCCCTGAGGCTGATTAGTAACTGCTCAGGGAACCACACAGTCCCCAAAGACAAGATCCAGCTCTCAGGTTCTCACTCATGCTGTGAACTCCTCTGTGCCTAGCAAAGTTCTCTTCTGCTTCAGGAAGCTGCAGGTGAAATTCAAAGTGTGTAGGTGCAGGTCTACACCTGGCTGCTTGCTGAGAAAAGCAGCAGCATGAGAGCTGCTTTGGTGGCTGAGAGAAGCAGCAACCTGAGAGCTGCTTTGCTCCTTTGGTTGCTGGCTGAGAGAAGCAGCAACATGAGAGCTGCTGTGCAGCTGCTCCACATCCCGTGCAGGTGTGAGGTTAAGCAGCAGGGTTAAAGCCAGATGCATCAGGTGGGGTTTTTCTCCCTTCTTTGTCTTTCAGTAACTCCTCTGCCCCACGTTGGTCTTGCCTTGGCCCTGGGAACATGCCCAGCAGTGCCAAGGGGAAGCTCCAGCACAGCAAAGCCCTCACCTCCCCCTACCCCGGCTCGCAGGTGGAGCGCAGCCAGGTTCCTGAGGACAAGGTGGGCTGGCTGACTGAGTGGGAGGACTACAGCCCTGTGGAGTACACTGCCAGCTCTGTTTTGGCTGGACCCAGCTGGGCAGACCCTCAGATCAAGTGAGTGGAATCTGCTTCTTTTTATTCTTGCAAGCCGTAGTGATCCTCTGGTTTGATAAGGGCAGCAGGCTGAGGGCCTTGGGAGGCTACAATGCAGTGTGGAGGCCAAGACTGAGTGGTTTGGGTGGGAAGGGACTTTAAAAGCTCATCCAGTTCCATCCCCCTGCCATGGGCAGGACACCTCCTACCAGTCCATGTTGCTCAAGGCCTTATCCAACCTGGCTTCCAACACTTCCAGGCTTGATGCCTCCACGACTCCTCTGGGCAGCCTGTGCCAGTGCCACACCACACTCCTGGGCAACAATTGCTTCCTCAGGTGTCATCTCAATCCTGCTTCTCCCAGTTTGAGAACATGAGTCTGCATCCTGCCACTCCATGCATTGGTAACAAGTCCCTCCCCAGCTCTCCTGGAGCCCCTTCAGCTACTGGGAGGCTGCTCTGAGGTCTCCCTGGAGCCTTCTCTTCTCCAGGCTAAACAGCCCCAACTCTCCCAGCCTGGCCCCACAGCAGAGCTTCTCCAGCCCTCTGATCATCCTCATGGCCTCCTCTGGACCCTCTCCAACAGTTCCATTTCCTTGTGCTGGAGGCTCCAGAGCTGCCCCAGCCCTGCAGGTGAGGTCTGAGCAGAGCAGAAGGGCAGAATCCCCTCCCTGCCCCTGCTGCCCACCCTGCTGGGGCTCAGCCCAGCACAGGGTTGGCTCCTGGGCTGCCAGCTCACATTGCTGGCTCCTGCTGAGCTGCTCCTCACCCAGCATCCCCAGGCCCTTCTCCTCAGGGCTGCTCTCTGCCCATTCCCCACCCAGCCTGGATTGGTGCTTGGCATTGCCCTGCCCCAGCTGCAGGACCTTGCCCTTGGCCTTGTGGAGCTTCATGAGGTTGGCTTGGGGCCAGCTCTGCAGCCTGTCCAGGACCCTCTGGATGGATCCTTCCCTCCAGAGTGTCACCACCCAGCTTGGTGTCACTGGCAATCTGCTGAGGCTGCCTCCATCCCACTGCCCCTCTCACCAAGGGAGATGCTGAACAGCACTGGTCCCAGTACCCCCCTGAGGACCACCACTGCTCACTGCTCTGCACTGTGGAAGCCTTTGGCACCTTGACTCTGCCAAGGAGGAGACTGAAGCAAGAGTGGTGTTGCTGGGGCTGCTGCTGCTGTCTGCTGCTTCTGCTCTGTGCTCTGAGCTGAGGCACAAGCTCTGTGGGTTTTGGAGAGCGTTTCCATGGTGTTGGTTTGTTCCTGAAGGGAATGTGAGGTGAGAAGAGCTTGCAAGGAGACTTGAGCTGCTGAGCTGAGTGCTGTGTGACTCAGGGAATGTGGCAGGTGGTGTCTGTGACTCATTTCTTGTTTTGAAAGGGTCTGAATTTTAATGGCTCTGTGCAGATGTTCTCTGAAGGAAGGCAGTTGGCTTCTTGGGCAGGAAGTTAGCTGCTTGCACCTTGTGTAGCTTGTGGTGGTGTGGAATGGGGATGGGTGAGGAGCTGTGTGGCAAGGCTGGAGCAATCCTCAGTGTCAGTGCAGGCTAGGGGAGGAGGGGAGAGAAAGCAGCCCTGAGGAGAAGGACTTGGGGGTGCTGGGGGGGAGAAGCTGGCCAGGAGCAGGCAGTGTGAGACTGCAGCCCAGAAGGCCAAGGGCAGCCTGGGCTGCATCCAAAGCAGTGTGGCCAGAGCTGGAGAGAGAGGATCCTGCCCCTCTGCCCTGCTCTGGGGAGACCTCACCTGCAGGGCTGGGGCCAGAGCTGGAGCCCTCAGCACAGGAGGGACCTGGACCTGATGGAGAGGCTCCAGAGGAGGACACAAAAATGCTCAAAGGGCTGGAGAAGCTCTGCCATGGGGACAGGCTGAGGGAGCTGGGGGTGTGCAGCCTGGAGAAGAGAAGGCTGCAGGCAGAGCTCAGAGCAGCCTTGCAGTAGCTGAAGGGGCTCCAAGAAGGCTGCAGAGGGACTGTTGCCAAAGGCCTGCAGGGACAGCCCCAGGGGCAATGGTTTGAAATGAGAGCAGAGCAGATTGAGCTTGGATGTGAGGAACAAGTTCTGCCCCAGGAGGCTGCTGCAACACTGCAAGAGGTTGCCCAGGGAGGTGGTTGAGGCTCCATGGCTGGAGATCTTCCAGGTGAGGCTGGAGAGGGCTGTGGGCAACCTGATCTAGTGGAGGATGTCCCTGCTGAGTGCAGGGGGTTGGACTGGAGGAGCTTTGGAGCTCCCTCTCAAGCCAGATCATTCCATGAGGAGCTGATGGCCCTGGAGGAGTCCCTCTGGCCTGCCCTGGTTGCCACTGCTGTGTGGAGATGTGCTGCTGTTTGCTCTCTGGTTACCACCCTGCTGCCTCCAGGCACTCTTTTCTCCTCAGGCTCCACAGGGCTGCTGATGTCCTGCCAAGGCAGAGCTGGGAAGCCTCAGGCCACCTTTTAGTGAGGAGTTGTAGGTGCAGAGTGGCTTTTGGGGGCTCAGAGAGCTGTGGTCAGTGGGGCAGAGTCTCTTTGGAGGGCTGTGGCTAGTGGTGTCTCCACAGGGGTCAGTCCTGGCCCCAGCCCTGTTCAGTGTGGTGTGGATGAAGGGCACCCTCGGGCAGTTTGATGCTGGAGGAGTGGCTGCCAGGCCAGCAGGCTGTGGTGCCAGCAGGCTGTGGTGCCAGCCAGAGTGACCTGGGCAGGGATCAGCCCAATGCCATTCACTAAGGGCAGAACTGCAGCTGGGGAAGAGCAACCCCAGGGAGCAGCACAGGTTGGGGTTGAGCTGCTGGAGAGCAGCTCTGGGGAAAGGGAGCTGGGAGTGCTGGGGGCCAAGAGGGTGACCCTGAGCCAGCAGTGTGCTCTGGTGCCAAGAAGGCCAAGGGGCTCCTGGGGTGCATCAGGAGCTGCAGGGAGAGATTTTTTTTTTCCTGCCATCATGACTCTTTCAGGTTTAAGGACCTAATGTCCTCATTGTCAGTGAGTCCAGGGGGATGAACATCCCCAAAGAGGCATGAGGAGAACATAAGAGAGATCTTTATCCCAGTCCATTGGTCTGGTGATCTGCAGCAAAGTCAGCTCTAATTAATTACTCCTTTTGTTTCTATTTCCACACAGTGATGAAAGTTTTTCTCCCAAGTTCAACCAGAGGGATGGAGAGGTGGAGAGGAAGAGCCTGCATGGCTTGTATGTGGTGGAGAATGGAAGGCCCAGGTGAGCGTGGGGTTGGCATCTTGGGAGCTCTGGGCACAGCTGCCAGCTTTGATGCATGCTGCCTGCTAGAGCACAATCAAGAAAGTCAGTCCCAGAGGAGGGGAAAACAAAGCCTGAGGGCCAGAGGGGTCCTTCAGGGGAGTCCCAAGCAGCAATCCAGGCTGGGCAGGGACTGGCTGGAGAGCAGCCCTGGGGAGAGGGACTTGGGGGTGCTGGGGGAGGAGAAGCTGAGCAGGAGCCAGCAGGGAGCACTTGCAGCCCAGAGAGCCAAGCAGAGCCTGGGCTGCAGCAAGAGAAGTGTGGCCAGCAGGGCCAGGGAGGGGATTCTCCCCCTCTGCTCCACTCTGCTCAGACCCCACCTGCAGCTCTGGGGCCAGGTCTGGAGCCTCTGTTGCAGGAAGGCTCTGGAGGGGCTGGAAGGTGTCCAGAGAAGGGCCCTGAGGATGAGCAGAGGGCTGGAGCTGCTCTGCTCTGAGGACAGCCTGAGAGAGTTGGGGTTGTGCAGGCTGGAGAGGAGAAGGCTGCCAGGAGACCTTCTGGTGGCCTTGCAGCATCTGAAGGGGGCTCCAAGAAAGCTGGGGAGGGACTTTGGAGGGTGTGAGGGAGGGATAGGAGTGGGGGGGATGGAGCAAAAGTAGAAGTGGGGAGCTTGAGATTGGATGTGAGGAAGAAGTTGTTGGGCAGGAGGGTGGTGAGAGCCTGGCAGAGGTTGCCCAGGGAGGTGGTGGAAGCCTCATCCCTGGAGGTTTTTGCAGCCAGGCTGGATGTGGCTGTGAGCAACCTGCTGTGGTGTGAGGTGTCCCTGCCCATGGCAGGGGGTTGGGACTGGCTGAGCCTTGAGCTCCCTTCCAGCCCTGACAGTTCTGTGGCTCTGTGAAACAAAGAGCCTGGGGAGGAGGAAACTTTGCTGTGGCTCTCTGCTCTTTAACGTGGCAGGGACTCTGTGCTGCTGTCCTGTTCCTTTTGCTGTTACTTAAGCTTCTTTTGCTGCTTTCTTTTTTTGGGATGGTGGGAGGGTGTTGGGAGTGTGGGGGAGCAGCAGAGCTGTTCCTTGTGCTGTGCTGCTTGCAGGAACCCAGCAGGCAGGACTGGCCTGACAGGCAGAGGACTGCTGGGGCGCTGGGGGCCCAACCATGCTGCTGACCCTGTGGTGACCAGGTAAGAGACTGCTGACCTCAAGGGGTCCTGCAACACAGCTTCAAGCCCTGCTTTTTGGGTTTGTTGGCCAGTTCTGGGCAGGTGATTCCATTCGAAGTGCCTTCTGCCTGTGTTCCTCTGAGTGTAAGGCAGTTCAGGTCTGGGGGAGGTGCAGCCATGTGGAACGCAAACTGTGTCCTTGTGTGGGGTTTGTCTTTGGCAAATAGGGAGGGACCCACTGCAGGTTGAAAGGATAAACACCCCCAGGAGCTGAAACTTGAGGAGAAATTTGCCTTCAGGAATGAAGGAGAAAGCTGAAAGGCTGAGGTGGTACTGGGTACCAGCTGCAATGTTCTGGGAGGGGAATGTTCCCTTCAATGACTTCAGCAATGGTCTGGGGGAGGGGACTGAGGCACCCTCAGGCAGTCTGCAGATGACACTGAGTTGGGAGTGATGATGAGCTGGAGGGGAGGAAGGCTCTGCAGAGGGACCTGGCCAGGCTGCAGCCATGGCTGAGCTCAGCTACAGGAGGCTCAACAAGGCCAAGGGCTGGGTCCTGAGCTTGGGGCACAACAACCCCAGGAAGGCTCCAGGCTGGGGGCAGAGTGGTTGGAAAGTGCCCAGCAGGGAAAGGCCTGGGGGTGCTGGGTGGCAGCAGCTGGAGAGGAGCCAGGGGGTGGCCAGGGGGGCAAGAAGGGCAGCAGCAGCCTGGGCTGGAGCAGCAATGGTGTGGGCAGCAGGAGCAGGGCAGGGATTGTCCCCCTGGGCTCAGCACTGGGGAGGCCACAGCTTGAGTGCTGGCTTCAGTTTTGGGGCCCTGAGTGCAAGAAGGACCTTGAGGAGCTGGAGCAGGGCCAGAGAAGGGCAAGAAAGGTGGGGAAGGGTGTGGAGAAGAGGGCTGGGGAGGAGCAGCTGAGGGAGCTGGGGGTGTTTGGTGTGGAGAAGAGGAGGCTGAGCTCAGGGAGACCTCATTGCTCTCTGCAGCTCCCTGAGAGGAGGCTGCAGCCAGGTGGGGCTTGGGCTCTGCTCCCTAGGAAGAAATGGCCTCAAGCTGCCCCAAGGGAGGTTTAGGTTGGACATCAGAAGAAACTTCATCCTTCAAAGGGTTCTCAGCCTGTCCCAGGCTGCCCAGGGAGGTGGTTGAATGCCCACCCCTGGAGGTGTTTCAGGGAGGCAGAGCTGTGGTGCTGAGGGCCATGGCTCAGCCCCAGCCTGGGCAGAGGCAGAGAAGGGTTCGAGTTGGTGATGTCCAAGGCTTTTTCTCAAGCACAGCCATGCTCTGGTTGTCTGCCAGGCCTTAGCTGAAGCAGGGAGAGACTTTTCTGCCATGGTGTCTGAGCTGCCAAGCAGACCTGAGTGCCTGCCTGTGCTGTGTGAGCAGTGCAGCCCTGCCCCAGTGCATTGTAGGAGGTGGAGCTGGGCTGCTCCTGCCTTGCTGCCAGTCTGTGCTGTGTGCTGGGGCTTTGGGCAGCAGCTCCTGGGGCACTCAGAGCCTGCAGGGAGCATTGCCTGGGGAGCAGAGGTGCCCCTGTGCACATCATCCTCATGCATTTTACTCCTCCCCTCTCCAGGAGCTGCTGAGCTGTTTCCTGGGAAGCCAGGGAGCTGCTGGCTTGCTTTGGTTGCTGGCACTCCTGGCACTTCCTCCTTAGTGAAGGCAGTGCTGGGTGTCTGTGGCCTCCTGCTGGAGCTGGCTGAGGGCTTTGGGGTGCAGGCAGCCTGTGTGTGTTCATTCTGCTCTAGCAGAAGCCATCCTCACCCTCTCCTGCTGGCCAAGTGCAGCCTGGGGAGCCTTGTGCTGGGAGGATGTGCTCTGGAAGGAGCTGCTGCTCTCAATGTGGCTGCTGAAATGTGGCTCTTGTTGGGGGGGAGGGGTTTCTGCCCTTCTGGCTGAGGAAAGCTCAGCTGGGAGGGGTGTGTGAAGAGCTCAGTGTTTTGCCCTTGGTTGCAAGGCTTGCTGGATAGCTTCCCTGTGTCCATGACTCTTTCTTTCCCTGCTTTGTTTTCCCCCCAGCACCTCTTGCCTTGGCAGTTGCTCCCCCAGGTCCTCCTGTGGTGCCCCAGCCCTCCCCCCAAAAAAAAAAACCTTTTCCTTGTTTGTTGTTGGCTGCAGGTGGAAAAGAGATGGAAGTGGCAATAAAGTTGCTCACCCAGTGACTGGCAAAAACATCCTGCAGTTCATAGCTATCAAGAGGAAGGACTGTGGGGAGTGGGCAATTCCAGGGGTAAGAGCAGAGCCCTGCAGACAGCAGGGCACTCCCCACTGGGAAGGCCACCAAGGGGGTGTCTGGGGGGTGCATGACCCAAGTGGGCTTTGGGGGAGTGACCTCTGCACCCTGAGGTGAGGAGAAATGGCTCCTTAAAGAAGCTTTGCCCAGGCACCAGCTGGTGTGCTGGGGCTGTTCCTGCTTGGCAAGGTTGGTATTCATCAACAGGGGCTGGCAATGAGAGCTGGCAGCCCAGGAGCCAACCCTGTGCTGGGCTGAGCCCCAGCAGGGTGGGCAGCAGGGGCAGGGAGGGGATTCTGCTCCTCTGCTCTGCTCAGACCTCACCTGCAGTGCTGGGGCAGCTCTGGAGCCTCCAGCACAAGGAAATGGAACTGTTGGAGAGGGTCCAGAGGAGGCCATGAGGATGATCAGAGGCTGGAGAAGCTCTGCTGTGGGGCCAGGCTGGGAGAGTTGGGGCTGTTCAGCCTGGAGAGGGGAAGGCTCCAGGGAGACCTCAGAGCAGCCTCCCAGTAGCTGAAAGGGCTCCAGGAGAGCTGGGGAGGGACTTTGGACAAGGGCTGGGAGGGACAGCCCAGGGGCTGATGGCTTCAGACTGGGAGAAGTTGGACTGGGATGAGACCTGAGGAAGCAATCCTTGCCCAGGAGGGTGGTGAGGCACTGGCACAGCTTGCCCAAAGAGGTTGTGGAGGCTCCAAGCCTGGCACTGCTGAAAACCAGGTTGGATAAGGCCCTGAGCGAGCTGAGCTGGTGGGAGGTGTCCCTGCCCATGGAGGGCAGGAGGTTGGGACTGGATGACTTTAAGGTCCCTTCCAACCCCACCCCCAGTGAGTTCTGGCTGTGGCTCTTGCTCCATGCAGTCTGAGTTCAAGGGGGGCAGGCTCTGAAGGATGTTGCTCTCCCTTTGCATCCCTTCTGTGCCAGGAGCAGGACACAGCTGGATGCAGTGTGCTAAGAGCCAGCCAAAGGGGAGCTAAAGCAGCTGGAGCCTGAGGGATCATCAACTTCTTTTTGTTTCCTTTCCCTTCCCCCTCCCAGGGAATGGTGGACCCAGGGGAGAAGATCAGTGCCACCTTGAGGAGAGAGTTTGAGGAGGAGGCCTTGAACTCCTTGCAGAAATCCCCTGAGGAGAAAGCAGAGCTGGAGAAGCAGCTCCAGAAGCTCTTCAGCCAGGAACACTTCGTGGTGAGCTCTGCTGCTGCTGCTGGTAGCCTCTGGAGCCATGCAGGGGGAGGAGAAGCTGTGGCTGGAGTGGAAAGCAGCTGTGGGGCCTGGACTGTCGTGAGTGGGAGGTGGCAGGGACTGCAGACAGCTCTGGAAGGACAAAGCTGGGAAAGAAGAACCCCAGGGAGCAGTGCGGGCTGGGGACTGAGCTGCTGGAGAGCAGTGAAGGGGACAAGGAGCTGGGGGTGCTGGTGGGTGGGAGGTTGACCCTGAGCCAGCAATGTGCTCTGGGGGCCAAGAAGGCCAAGGGCAGCCTGGGGTGCATCAGAAGGGCTGTGGGGAGGAGGTCAGAGAGGTTCTCCTGCCCCTCTCCTCTGCCCTGCTGAGGCCACAGCTGGAATCTTGTGTCCAGTTCTGGGCCCCTCAGCTCCAGAAGGACCTCAGGGAAGTGCTTGAGAGAGTCCAGCCCAGAGCCCCAGAGCTGCTGCAGGCAGTGGAACATTTTTCTCAGGAGGAGAGCCTGAGGGAGCTGAGGGCTCTGGAGCTTGGAGAGGAGGAGCCTGAGGGGGAGCTGAGTGCTGGGGATGAAGATGTGCAGGGGAGTGCCCAGAGGCTGGAGCCAGGCTCTGCTGGGTGCTGCCCAGTGCCAGCACAAGGGGCAGTGGTGGAAGCTGAGGCAGAGGAAGCTCCATGGAAACAGGAGGAGAAATTTTTCCCCTGTGAGGGTGCCAGAGCCCTGGAGCAGGCTGCCCAGGGGGGTTGTGGAGTCTCCTTCTCTGATGATATTCAACCCCCACCTGGATGTGTTCTGTGTGCCCTGCCCTGGGTGCCTCTGCTCTGGCAGGGGTTGGACTGGGTGAGCTTTGGAGGTCCCTTCCAGCCCCTAACCTCCTGTGAAAGCTCTCAGAGGGAAAGGGAAGCTTCCTCTTGGCTGCAGCTGTGCAGGGGTGACCCTGAGCCTGTGTGTGCCTCAGGTGTACAGAGGGTACGTGGATGACCCCCGGAACACTGACAATGCCTGGATGGAGACAGAGGCTATCAACTACCATGATGACACAGGTGGGTCTCCCCTCACCCTGCTCCTGCCTGCCCTCAGCTCAGCTCCCTCTGTTGCCCTCCAGCTGGACAATGAAACTGGGGGAGCAGCCAAGTCTGCTGTGAACTGCTGGACTAAAGCCATGAGGGTCTCTTGACTGACATCTGTTCCTCACATGCTTAAGGTTGGAGGGGACCTCAAAGCTCATCCAGCTCCAACCCCTGCCATGTGCAGGGACACCTCCCACCAGCACAGCTTGCTCAGGGCCTCATCCAGCCTGGCCCTCAACACCTCCAGGAAGGAGGCAGCCACAGCCTCCCTGGGCAACCTGTGCCAGTCTCTCCCCACCCTCACTTGAAACAATTTCTTCCTCATCTCCACTCTCACTCTCCCCTCTCCCAGCTCAAAGCCATTGTCCCTCAGCCTGGCACTCCCAGCCCTTCTCCAAACTCTCTCCAGGTCTCCTGGAGCCCCTTCAGGTCCTGGAAGGCTTCTTTAAGGTCTCCCTGGAGCCTACTCTTCTCCAGGCTGAACAGCCACAACTCTCCCAGCCTGTCCCCACAGCAGAGCTTCTCCAGCCTCTGATCATCTTCATGGTCTCCTCTGGAGCCTCTCCAGCAGCTCCAGGTCCTTCTTGTGCTGGGGGCCCCAGAGCTGGAGGCAGTGCTGCAGGTGGGGTCAGAGCAGAGCAGAGGGCAGAATCCCCTCCCTGTGCTGCTGCTCTCCCTGCTCTGGATTCCAAGGTTGCTCTAAGGTCTGCCTGGAGCCTTCTCTTCTCCAGGCTGCACACCCCCAGCTCCCTCAGTCTGTCCCCACAGCAGAGCTGTGCCAGCCCCCTGCTCACAGCCTCCCTGGGCAACCTGTGCCAGTCTCTCCCCACCCTCACTTGAAACAATTTCCTCCTCATCTCCACTCTCAATCTGCCCTCCTCAACCTTTTCCCTCTCACCTGAGATGATATTCAAGCCATGGCAGGTGGTTATCATTTCTCTTTGGTGCCTGCCAGTCTTGAGCTCAAGAACAGATGGACTTGGCCTGGAAATTATTGATTACTTATTAATATGTAAGCCAGTTGTAAGCTGTGGAGCTTGGTATCAAGGTGGAACATTGGGCAAGGCTTCCTTCTTGTCCCTTTGTTTATCTTCAGCTGCTTTAATTGCCCTGTTTAATGAGTCAGGGGTGGAAGGATGGTCTGGTTTGTATTCCCTTCCCTTCAGCAGCTGCTGTGTGCTTCAGGAGCAATACTTCTGGCAGATCCTCTCTGCATTTATTGCTGTGGGGCTGTAATTACTCTGAGATTTAGCTCAGTTACTCTGCCAGAGCAATTGTTGGCCTTGATTGCAGCTCCAGAGGGTGGTACTCGGTGGTTTGAAGTCCAGCTGGAGATCACTGACAAGTGATGTCCCTCAGGGGTCTGTGCTGGGACCTGTGCTGGTCACTGTTTGCATCACTGCTGCAGGCAGCAGGGGGGAGGCACCATCAGCAGTGAGCAGATGGCACCCAGCTGAGTGGTGCTGGGCATGTGCCAGAGGGACAGGAGGGCATCCAGAGGGAGCTGGGCAGGCTGCAGAGGTGGTGCCAGGGGAAGCTCCTGAGGTTCACCAAGAGCAAGTGCAGGGTCCTGCAGCTGGGCTGGAACAATCCTCAGTGTCAGTGCAGGCTGGGGGAGGAGGGGAGAGAAAGCAGCCCTGAGGAGAAGGACTTGGGGGTGCTGGGGGGGAGAAGCTGGCCAGGAGCAGGCAGTGTGAGACTGCAGCCCAGAAGGCCAAGGGCAGCCTGGGCTGCATCCAAAGCAGTGTGGCCAGAGCTGGAGAGAGAGGATCCTGCCCCTCTGCTCTGCTCTGGGGAGACCTCACCTGCAGGGCTGGGGCCAGAGCTGGAGCCCTCAGCACAGGAGGGACCTGGACCTGATGGAGAGGCTCCAGAGGAGGCCACAAAAATGCTCAGGGGGTTGGAGCAGCTCTGCTATGGGGACAGGCTGAGGGAGCTGGGGGTGTGCAGCCTGGAGAAGAGAAGGCTGCAGGCAGAGCTCAGAGCAGCCTTGCAGTAGCTGAAGGGGCTCCAAGGAGGCTGCAGAGGGACTGTTGCCAAAGGCCTGCAGGGACAGCCCCAGGGGCAATGGTTTGAAATGAGAGCAGAGCAGATTGAGCTTGGATGTGAGGAACAAGTTCTGCCCCAGGAGGCTGCTGCAACACTGCAAGAGGTTGCCCAGGGAGGTGGTTGAGGCTCCATGGCTGGAGATCTTCCAGGTGAGGCTGGAGAGGGCTGTGGGCAACCTGATCTAGTGGAGGATGTCCCTGCTGAGTGCAGGGGGTTGGCCTGGAGGAGCTTTGGAGCTCCCTTCTAGCCCAGACCCCTCTAGGACTCAGCTCAGTCCTCTGCAATTCCTTCTTCTCTTTCCAAAAGAGCAATTCTGAAGCCTTTTTCATACCCTTCCTTAAGTTCTGGTTTTGCTTGTGGGGCCTTTAATAACATCTCCTGGGTTTCATTTTATGAAATTGATGTAATTTAATGTTTCTGATTTTTTTTTTTTTTTTTTTTCCCCTTTTAAGCACATCTAAGTTTCAGGATTCAGTTGTTCCTGTAGGCTGGCTCCTCAGAAAGGAAGCAGCCAGGTGGTAGCCAAACAAACACCAAAGCATAGAGCTTGGCTGAGGTTGCTGCACTGAGTAGGTGTTGCCATAGTGGCCTCTGGGCTCAGTTTTGGGGCCCTCACTCCAGCAATCACATTGAGCTGCTGGAGAGCATCCAGTGTGGGCAGAGTGGAAACTGCCCAGCAGGGGAAGCCCTGGGGGTGCTGGGTGCCAGCAATATTCTGGGTGGGGAATGTTCCCTTCAATGACTTCAGCAGTGGTCTGGGGGAGGGGACTGAGGCATCCTCAGGCAGTCTGCAGATGACACTGAGTTGGGAGTGATGATGAGCTGGAGGGCAGGAAGGCTCTGCAGAGGGACCTGGCCAGGCTGCAGCCATGGCTGAGCTCAGCTGCAGGAGGCTCAACAAGGCCAAGGGCTGGGTCCTGAGCTTGGGACACAACAACCCCAGGAAGGCTCCAGGCTGGGGGCAGAGTGGCTGGAAAGTGCCCAGCAGGGAAAGGCCTGGGGGTGCTGGGTGGCAGCAGCTGGAGAGGAGCCAGGGGGTGGCCAGGGGGGCAAGAAGGGCAGCAGCAGCCTGGGCTGGAGCAGCAATGGTGTGGGCAGCAGGAGCAGGGCAGGGATTGTCCCCCTGGGCTCAGCACTGGGGAGGCCACAGCTTGAGTGCTGGCTTCAGTTTTGGGGCCCTGAGTGCAAGAAGGACCTTGAGGAGCTGGAGCAGGGCCAGAGAAGGGCAAGAAAGGTGGGGAAGGGTGTGGAGAAGAGGGCAGGGGAGGAGCAGCTGAGGGAGCTGGGGGTGTTTGGTGTGGAGAAGAGGAGGCTGAGCTCAGGGAGACCTCATTGCTCTCTGCAGCTCCCTGAGAGGAGGCTGCAGCCAGGTGGGAGTAGGGCTCTGCTCCCTAGGAACAAGTGACAGGAGGAGAGGGAATGGCCTGGAATTGTGCCAGGGGAGGCTTATGTTGGACATCAGAAGAAACTTCTTCCACTTGAGGGCTCTCCAAGCCTGTCCCAGGCTGCCCAGGGATGTGGTTGAATGCCCATCCCTGGAGGTGTTTGCAAGAGGCAGAGCTGTGGTGCTGAGGGCCAGGGTTCAGCCCCAGCCTTGGCAGAGTTAGGGAATGGTTTGGACTCCATGATCCTGAAGAGCTTCTCCAACCAAAGCCATTCTCTGCTGCTGTGCTGTGTAGCAGGTGGAAGGAGCTGAGCTCCTGCTGCTGTGTGGGCAGGAGCACAGCAGGGCTGCCAGGAAAGAGTTCCTGTAACCTCTGGACTCCCACCCCTGTGCCACCAATCCTTTGGAGCTGCACACTTGGACCTGGTGGCCAGAACAAAGACTAAGAGCTCAGGCCAGCTGCAGGAGGGTGAAGAGGGCCTGGGCAGAGCACACTCAGGCTGTGGTGCCAGGAGCAGAGGAGCTTGAAAGGCTTCTCAAAGCCTGGCAGAGGCTGCCCAGGGAGGTGGTTGAATGCCCATCCCTGGAGGTGTTTGCAAGAGGCAGAGCTGTGGTGCTGAGGGCCATGGCTCAGCCCCAGCCTTGGCAGGGCTGGAGAATGGTTGGGCTGGATGTTAAAAGTCTTTTCCACCTGAAGTGATTCTCTGACCCTGGTAAGTGTGGTGCAGAGGAAGGAATTTCAGAGGAGTCTCAGGAGGTCAGAGAGCAAGCAAAGAAATCTTCTTCAAAGGATTACAAACTGTGTGTCAGTGAAGAAAGCTCAAAGGAAGAGGATCTTGACTGCTTCTGGGGGCTGATAAGCTCAGGACAATGGAAGCTTCCCCCCTGCTAGCTGTGCTCCCCAATCCAGAGAGGAGATGTCACTGCATGCAGGTATCTGAAGGAGTCTGATGGATCTCAGAAGGGGAGAGCTGAGAATGCAAAGCAACAGAGCAGACCCAGAACTAGCAAGGTGCGAAGCAGGTGACACCACCTGTGCCACTGGGGTTTGCCTTCAAATGGTGCAGTTAAGAGCAGGGTTTCTGGCACAGGATCAGTGGGCAGCTCAGTTGGGATCTCTCTGAGGAGCAGCTGCAGGTTGCTGCCTGTAGAGGGAAGGGTGGAACTGATCAGATGCCAAGAAAGGGCAGGAAAGATCATAGAATCAGTCAGGGCTGGAAGGGAGCTCAAGGCTCAGCCAGTCCCAACCCCCTGCCATGGGCAGGGACACCTCACACCACAGCAGGTTGCTCACAGCCACATCCAGCCTGGCTGCAAAAACCTCCAGGGATGAGGCTTCCACCACCTCCCTGGGCAACCTCTGCCAGGCTCTCACCACCCTCCTGCCCAACAACTTCTTCCTCACATCCAATCTCAAGCTCCCCACTTCTACTTTTGCTCCATCCCCCCCACTCCTATCCCTCCCTCACCCCCTCCAAAGTCCCTCCCCAGCTTTCTTGGAGCCCCCTTCAGATGCTGCAAGGCCACCAGAAGGTCTCCTGGCAGCCTTCTCCTCTCCAGCCTGCACAACCCCAACTCTCTCAGGCTGTCCTCAGAGCAGAGCAGCTCCAGCCCTCTGCTCATCCTCAGGGCCCTTCTCTGGACACCTTCCAGCCCCTCCACATCCTTCCTGCAACAGAGGCTCCAGACCTGGCCCTAGAGCTGCAGGTGGGGTCTGAGCAGAGTGGAGCAGAGGGGGAGAATCCCCTCCCTGGCCCTGCTGGCCACACTTCTCTTGCTGCAGCCCAGGCTCTGCTTGGCTCTCTGGGCTGCAAGTGCTCCCTGCTGGCTCCTGCTGAGCTTCTCATCCCCCAGATGCCAAGAGCCATGCCCTAACTCTTGTTTCATGCCCAGGTGAGACCATGGACAACTTGCCTCTGGAAGCTGGGGATGATGCTGGCCAGGTGAAGTGGGTTGACATCAGCGATGAGCTCAAGCTGTATGCAAGTCACAGCCACTTCCTCCAGCTTGTGAGTGAGAAGCTGGGAGCCCACTGGGGTCAGACTGCTGAGTGCCATGAGTGATGGAGGCAAGGAGCCAGGAGGCAGCCCAGAGAGAAGACTCCACAGTGGGCACTCAGTGGACTTCAGCTGGCAGCGGTCAAGGGAGGCTTCTGCAGAGACCTGCCGGTGGCTGCTTTTGATTTGCCAGCTGGTGGGAGCTGCCTGGGAGACTGTTCCTTTGCTTTGCTTTGTTCTTCAGTGGTGGCAGCACAGGTCCCCTGCCTGGCAACACAGATCCCTTGCTGGGCACCAGGGAACCTTTGCCTGGCAACGCAGATCCTTGCCCTGGGGCAGCAGGGATCCCTGCCTGGCAGCACAGGTCCTGCCTGCTGTAGGCCCAGAAGCTGCTCCCTGCTGTTGCACTGATTCCGTGCTGGGCCTGTGACTCCTGAAGGGCTGTGACACTTGGAGGAGAACTGAATAAAGCCTTGGAAGTGCTGCTGTGGTTTGTCTGGATCTCGGGAAGGATTTGGCACCATCTGCCACAGCATCCTTGCAGCCAGGCTGAGGCAGGGTGGGCTGGAAGCTCAGGGAGCGAGGTGGATGGGAGGTGGTTGAAGGACAGAAGTCAGAGAGCTGTGGTCAAGGGGACAGAGCCTAGCTGGAGGTCTGTGCCTGCTGGAGTCCCTCAGGGGTCAGCAGTGGGACCAGAGCTGTTCAATATCTTCATCAAGGACCTGGCTGAGGGCACAGAGGGCACTGCCAGCAGCTCTGCTGGTGGCACAAAGCTGGCAGCCCTCAGGCTGTGCTGCCATGCAGCCAGACCTGGCCAGGCTGAGAGCTGGGAGGGGAGAAAGGGAAAGAAATCCCCCAAGGGCAAGGGGAGAGTCTGGCAGCTGGGATGGAAACAACCTCATGGAGCAGGACAGGCTGGAGACTGAGCTGCTGGAGAGCAGTGAAGGGGACAAGGAGCTGGGGGTGCTGGTGGGTGGGAGGTTGACCCTGAGCCAGCAATGTGCTCTGGGGGCCAAGGAGGCCAAGGGCAGCCTGGGGTGCATCAGAAGGGCTGTGGGGAGGAGGTCAGAGAGGTTCTCCTGCCCCTCTGCTCTGCTCTGCTCTGCCCTGCTGAGGCCACAGCTGGAATCTTGTGTCCAGTCCTGGGCCCCTCAGCTGGGTGAGTGGAACACTGCAACAGGTTGCCCAGGGAGGTGGTTGAGGCTCCATGGCTGGAGATCTTCCAGGTGAGGCTGGAGAGGGCTGTGGGCAACCTGATCTAGTGGAGGATGTCCCTGCTGTGTGCAGGGGGTTGGCCTGGGTGAGCTTTGGAGCTCCCTTTCAGCCCAACCCCTTCTGTGGGAAGATGATTCTGTGTTTAAAGGAAAGATGAAGCCTACTGCAGCCTTTGATGCTCAGCATTTATTATTGAAGCTTCACAAGCAGTGGGAGGGGGTTTGAGAGGTGCACACTGGACCCCCACACAGGCTTCAGAGATAGGGGGGTGTGAGAGAGGACTTGGGTGTTGCTTTATCCTCAGTTTCCAGTGCTCTGGTGAGACAGAAAGTGGGAAGCAGCTGCAGGAGGCTAAAGATTATCTAGGAGCAAGTGTTCTGTAGGAGTCCTCTGTAGTTCTCTAGGGATCTGCAGACTGGGAAGAGAACAGCAGCTTGGAATCCAGAGCAGAGAGAACAGCAGCACAGGGAGGGGATTCTGCTCCTCTGCTCTGCTCTGCTCAGACCCCACCTGCAGCACTGCCTCCAGCTCTGGGGCCCCAGCACAAGAAGGACCTGGAGCTGCTGGAGAGGCTCCAGGGGAAGCCACAAAGATATCAGAGGGCTGCAGAACCTCCCAGGGGGACAGGGTGGGAGAAGCCTGTTCAGCCTGGAGAAGAGAAGGCTCCAGGCAGACCTCAGAGCAGCCTTGCAGGACCTGAAGGGGCTCCAGGAGAGCTGGGGAGGGACTTTGGACAAGGGCCGGGAGGGACAGGATGAGGGAGAATGGCTTTGAGCTGGGAGAGGGGAGAGTGAGAGTGGAGATGAGGAAGAAATTGTTTCAAGTGAGGGTGGGGAGAGACTGGCACAGGTTGCCCAGGGAGGCTGTGGCTGCCTCCTTCCTGGAGGTGTTGAGGGCCAGGCTGGATGAGGCCCTGAGCAAGCTGTGCTGCTGGGAGGTGTCCCTGCCCATGGCTTGGGGTTGGGACTGGATGATCCTTGAGGTCCCTTCCAGCTCTGACAATCCTATGATTGTAAATTGCTTCTGAAAGGTCTCCACTGCCACGTGGAGCAGGATCTGTCCCTTCCAACCCAACCCACTCTATGGTTCCCCTGAATATTGATAGTTTATAAGTGAGGGACTGCTGTGGGTTTGCTTTTTATGTGGTAAATCATCTGGGAAATGGTCAACATCTCCACCTGGGAGCCCACAGCTCTGTGTGGGAGCCATCAGTTGCTACACTGATGGAAGTTCAGTGTGCTGGGAAGGGATTTTTGCAGCTCTAAGTCCTGTGTCTCTTACTTACCCTAAACTAATCTAACACCTGACCTCTCCCCCAAGGCTTGGGATACCCAGAGCAATGCCCAAGGAAGGTGGAAAGAACAGCAGCAGAGTGTGGAGGAAGTTTGCAACCTCTTTTCAAACTGAACAGTTTGGGATTAAAGCCCCCAGACAGTCCCCATGCAATGCATGGCTGTAGTCAGACAGCTCCAAGGGTTCCACTCCTCCAGCTTCATAGAATCTCAAGATGCCAATCAGTATGGGTACAGAGACACAAAACCTGCAGCCAGCTGACCAGGAAAACCTCTTCACTGCTCTCTCCCAAGTCCTTTGACCACCACCATACAGAATCACAGAACTGTCAGGGCTGGAAGGGAGCTCAAGGCTCAGCCAGTCCCAACCCACTGCCATGGGCAGGGACACCTCACACCACAGCAGGTTGCTCACAGCCACATCCAGCCTGGCTGCAAAAACCTCCAGGGATGAGGCTTCCACCACCTCCCTGGGCAATCTCTGCCAGGCTTTCCCCACCCTCACTCTCAACAATTTCTTCCTCGTCTCCATTCTCAATCCCCCCTTTCCCAGCTCAAAGCCATTGTCCTTCATCCTGTCCCTCCCAGCCATTGTCCAAAGTCTTCCTCACATCCAATCTCAAGCTCTCCACTTCTACTTTTGCTCCATCCCCCCACTCCTATCCCTCCCTCACCCCCTCCAAAGTCCCTCCCCAGCTTTCTTGGAGCCCCCTTCAGATGCTGCAAGGCCACCAGAAGGTCTCCTGGGAGCCTTCTCCTCTCCAGCCTGCACAACCCCAACTCTCTCAGGCTGTCCTCAGAGCAGAGCAGCTCCAGCCCTCTGCTCATCCTCAGGGCCCTTCTCTGGACACCTTCCAGCCCCTCCAGAGCCTTCCTGCAACAGAGGCTCCAGACCTGGCCCCAGAGCTGCAGGTGGGGTCTGAGCAGAGTGGATCAAGCCTGGTCCCTCCCCAGCTCCCTGCTGCAGCAGTTTTTCTGTGCCTGGAGCAGTGCCCCCTGGAGCAGAGCCCCCTGGTGCTGCCAGCTTGGGTACCTCAGACACGGTACCACAGCTCATGGCGGTGGCGGCGTGGGAAGCCAAGGAGGACCTGGAGAGCATTCTGGAGCTTGCTTGATGTCTGTGGAGAGAAAGGGCCTCTGGTGGCAGGGCTTTGCTGATCAGCAGCAAAATCCTTCCTTCAGCAGAGCTGTGGAGGGCAGGCAGCTGCTGCTCCATCCACCCCAGAGGGGACTTACCTCCTCCTCCAGGCTGTCGGAGCCAGAGCTCTCCATGCTGCTGGCCTATGGGACAAGAAGGGATGTGCCATGTGATCCCAGCATGGGCTGGAAGGGACCTTCAACATCAGCCAGTGCCATGGCAGGGACACCTCCCACCAGCACAGCTTGCTCAGGGCCTCATCCAGCCTGGCTCTCAACACTTCCAGGCAGGAGGCAGCCACAGCCTCCCTGGGCAACCTGTGCCAGTCTCTCCCCACCCTCACTTGAAACAATTTCTTCCTCATCTCCACTCTCACTCTCCCCTCTCCCAGCTCAAAGCCATTGTCCCTCAGCCTGTCCCTCCCAGCCCTTGTCCAAAGTCTCTCCCCAGCTCTCCTGGAGCCCCTTCAAGTCCTGGCAGGCTGCTCTGAGTTCTCCCTGGAGCTTTCTCTTCCCCAGGACTCCAGTGCTGTGCTGCTGCTGGGCCTGCTGCTTGCAACCATAAACTGCAATAAGCTTCCACAAGCACTGGCAGGAAAGAGGAAAATGAGGAAGAGTGAAAAATCAAAGGCAAAAGTAATCACCCAGCCCCAGCATGGTGGAAAAGAAGGGAGATGGCAGAATGGTGACAGCTGGAAGGGACCTCTGGAGATCTTCCAGTCCAACCCCCCCCAGTCAGGTACTGGAAGGCTGCTCTAAGGTCTGCCTGGAGCCTTCTCCTAGGGTAAAGTATAAATCCTGTAGGAAACACCAAGTCCTTCGGTTTGGTTGGAGAAAAACCTTGGAGTGCTGGTGGGCAGCAAGTTCTGCTTGGGCCAGCCAAGTGCCCTGGTGGCCAAGAGAGCCAAGGGGGTCCTGGGGGGCAGCAGGAAGAGTGTGGGCAGCAGGGCTGGGGAGGTTCTGCTCCCCCTCTGCTCTGCCCTGCTGAGAGCACAGCTGCAATCCTGTGTCCAGCTCTGGGCTCCCCAGCTCCAGAGAGACAGAGACCTGCTGGAGAGAGGCCAAGGGAGAGGCAGGAGGAGGAGTTGGGGACTTGAGCATCTCCCCTGGGAAGAGAGCCTGAGAGCCCTGGGGGTGGTTAGTTGCCAATGTGCTCTGGCAGCACAGGAGCCAACCCTGTGCTGGGCTGAGCCCCAGCAGGGTGGGCAGCAGGGGCAGGGAGGGGATTCTGCCCCTTTGCTCTGCTGAGACCCCACCTGCAGTGCTGGGGCAGCTCTGGAGCCCCCAGCACAGCACATGGAGGACCTGGAACTGCTGGAGCAGGTCCAGAGGAGGCCATGAGGATGATCAGAGTGTTGGAGAACCTCTGCTGTGGGGCCAGGCTGGGAGAGTTGGGGCTGGAGAGAGAAGAGAAGGCTCCAGGCAGACCTCCTGGTGGCCTTTCAGTGCTTCCAGAGGCAATCAGAAAGCTGGGGACAGACCTTTGAGTAGGGCCTGGGGTGACAGGACAAGGGGGAGGATGGTTTGAACTCCAAGAGGGAAATTCAGAGTGGAGAGAAGGAAGTGGTTTTGTTTTTTCCACTGAGGGTGGTGAGAGCCTCTCCCAGGGTGCCCAGAGAGAGGTGGAAGCTGCCCCATGCCTGGAACCATTCCAGGTCAGGTTAGTTGGGGCTGTCAGCAGCCTGCTCTGGTTGGGGCTGTCCCTGCTGGCTGCAGGGGGGTAGGACTGGGTGGGCTTTGAGGGTCCCCTCTAACACAGAGCATCCTGTGATGCTGGGAGGAGTAAACTGAGCATCTGGGATGGTTGTAACAGAGAGAAGCTGAGCACACCTGAGTGCCAGCTCACAGGGGTGACAGTTCCCACCTTGGATCCTTCCTCATTTTCTTTTTCAGAGGGTCCTCTGTCTGCAGCTGCAAGAGCCAGGCTCAGAACACAGGAGAGCAACAGGAGCTGCATGGTGAGAGAGAGCCCTGTGGGCAAAAACAACCACAACAAAGAGTTAGGTGTGCTGGGCTTGGCCAAAGGCAAACCCTGGGGCTTGAGGTGGGGTAAAGTGATGGTGAGATTGAGAGCAGCCCTGAGGAGAAGGACTTGGGGGTGCTGGGGGGGAGAAGCTGGCCAGGAGCAGGCAGTGTGAGACTGCAGCCCAGAAGGCCAAGGGCAGCCTGGGCTGCATCCAAAGCAGTGTGGCCAGAGCTGGAGAGAGAGGATCCTGCCCCTCTGCTCTGCTCTGGGGAGACCTCACCTGCAGGGCTGGGGCCAGAGCTGGAGCCCTCAGCACAGGAGGGACCTGGACCTGATGGAGAGGCTCCAGAGGAGGCCACCAAGATGCTCAGGGGGTTGGAGCAGCTCTGCTATGGGGCCAGGCTGGGAGAGGGGTGGCTGTTGAGCCTGGAGAAGAGAAGGCTCCAGGCAGAGCTCAGAGCTGCAGTTCAATATCTGCAGGGCAGCTGCAGGCAGGCTGGGGAGGGACTGTTCAGGAGGGGCTGTGGGGATAGGAGCAGGGGCAAGGGTCTGGAAGTGGAGCAGGGCAGGGGTAGGTTGGACATCAGGAGGAAGTTGTGCACAGGGAGGCTGGGGAGAGACTGGAACAGGCTGCCCAGGGAGGTGCTGGAGGCTCCATCCCTGCAGACATTCAAGGGCAGCCTGGAGGTGTCCCTGGGCAGCCTGCTCCAGCTGGAGCTGTCCCTGCTGCCTGCAGGGGGGTCAGAGAAGATGACCTCAGGGGGTCCCTTCCAGCCCACTGCAGGCTGTGACCCTGAGTGTGTGTCCTGCACACAGAGAGGAGCAGCTCTGAGCAGGAGCTGTTGTGTGCTGTGACCTGAGCTCTCCTCCCAGGACCACAGTGTCTGAGCACAGCATCATTCTGCAGCAAGGCTCCTGATGATTCTGCTGCCCTGGCTGTGCTGTGAAGTCATCTCATTACCTAAACACCAAGAGAAACTTCTTTGCTGTGAGGCTGCTGGAGCCCTGGAGGAGGCTGCCCAGAGAGGTTGTGGAGTCTCCTTCTCTGGAGAGCTTCCAAACCTCCCCCTGGCCATTGTGATCCTGAGCAAGCTGCTTTGGCTGGGGGGTTTGGACTGGAAGATCTCCAGAGGTCCCTTCCAACTGCCACCATTCTGCCATCTCTCTTCTTTTCCACCATGCTGGATCTGGGTGATTACTTCTGCCTTTGATTTTTCCCTCTCCCTAATTTTCCTCTTTCCTCCCAATGCCTGTGGAAGCTTATTGCAGTTTGTGGTTGCAAGCAGCAGGCACAGCAGCAGCACAGCACTGGGGAAGAGAAGGCTCCAAGGGAGACCTCAGAGCAGCCTGCCAGGACTTGAAGGTTCTCCAGGAGAGCTGGGGAGGGACTTTGGACAAGGGCTGGGAGGGACAGGCTGAGGGACAATGGCTTTGAGCTGGGAGAGGGGAGAGTGAGAGTGGAGATGAGGAAGAAATTGTTTCAAGTGAGGGTGGGGAGAGACTGGCACAGGTTGCCCAGGGAGGCTGTGGCTGCCTCCTGCCTGGAGGTGTTCAGGACCAGGCTGGATGAGGCCTTGAGCAAGCTGTGCTGGTGGGAGGTGTCCCTGCCCATGGCAGGGGCTTGGAGCTGGATGAGCTTTGAGGTCCCTTCCAACCCAACCCATTCTGGAATTCTGTGTCAAGCTTGCAGGGAGCACTGGAAGGGTCTCAGTCCATCCCCCAGGCACACTTAAAGAGGATCAACTACAGTCAGGGTTCCAGGACTGGGTTTGAGAATCTCTAGGAATGGAGAATCCACAACCTCTGAGGGCAACCTGCTTGACCACTCTCACTCTAGGGAAAAAAAGAGTTTTCACTTCCCACTCACAGTCCTGGGCTCCACAGCCAGAGGCTGCCTGAGTTTTGATATGAAATGTAGCCCAGGGAAGATGAAAACATAGAAACATAGCAGTGGGTGGGGAGCAAGAGACCTTTCAGATCATCCAGTCCAACCACCAGCCCAACCCCACCATGGCCACCAAACCCTGGCCCCAGGTGCCATGGCCACAGGGTTCTGGAACACCTCCAGCCATGGGGACTCCACCACCTCCCTGGGCAGCCTCTGCCAATCCCTGACCACTCTGGCAGCAAAGAAATTCTTCCTCAGCTCCAAACTAAACCTCTCCTGGCACAATTTAAGGACGTTGCCTCTCCATCACCTGAGTCTAGGGAGCAGAACCCAAGACCCCCTGGCTGCAGCCTCCTCTCAGGGAGCTGCAGAGAGCAATGAGGTCTCCCTGAGCTCAGCCTCCTCTTCTCCACACCAAACACCCCCAGCTCCCTCAGCTGCTCCTCCCCAGCCCTCTTCTCCACACCCTTCCCCACCTTTCTTGCTCTTCTCTGGCCCTGCTCCAGCTCCTCAAGGTCCTTCTTGCACTCAGGGCCCCAAAACTGAAGCCAGCACTCAAGCTGTGGCCTCCCCAGTGCTGAGCCCAGGGGGACAATCCCTGCCCTGCTCCTGCTGCCCACACCATTGCTGCTCCAGCCCAGGCTGCTGCTGCCCTTCTTGCCCCCCTGGCCACCCCCTGGCTCCTCTCCAGCTGCTGCCACCCAGCACCCCCAGGCCTTTCCCTGCTGGGCACTTTCCAGCCACTCTGCCCCCAGCCTGGAGCCTTCCTGGGGTTGTTGTGCCCCAAGTGCAGGACCCAGCCCTTGGCCTTGTTGAGCCTCCTGTAGCTGAGCTCAGCCATGGCTGCAGCCTGGCCAGGTCCCTCTGCAGAGCCTTCCTCCCCTCCTGCAGATCATCTCCCCCTCCCTGTTTATCCCAGGTGCCACTCAGACCCCTGCATTACCTTTGGGCTGCATGGTGCACAGCTGGGCAGTGGTGCTGAGCTGGCTGCAGGGCTGGGGATGCTGTGGGGATGGCTCCTGCCCATATATACAGCTTGGAGCACTGGGGCTTGCATCAGAAAACCACAAGAGGTCATAGATCAGACCTCATTGAGACCTCTGGGATGTTTGGTTTAATTCTCAGCTGATAAGGAGGGCAGGTTGTTATCTCTGAGCCCTCCTAATCCCTGCAGGATTGACAGGTTTGGTGCTGGCAGGGGGAGGAGGGGGTGGTGGGGGTGGAGTGTGTCCAGGGGAAGTTGGTTGGGTTTGTGTGCACAGCATCACAGAACTGTCAGGGCTGGAAGGGAGCTCAAGGCTCAGCCAGTCCCAACCCCCTGCCATGGGCAGGGACACCTCACACCACAGCAGGTTGCTCACAGCCACATCCAGCCTGGCTGCAAAAACCTCCAGGGATGAGGCTTCCACCACCTCCCTGGGCAACCTCTGCCAGGCTCTCACCACCCTCCTGCCCAACAACTTCTTCCTCACATCCAATCTCAAGCTCCCCACTTCTACTTTTGTTCCATCCCCCCCACTCCTATCCCTCCCTCACCCCCTCCAAAGTCCCTCCCCAGCTTTCTTGGAGCCCCCTTCAGATGCTGCAAGGCCACCAGAAGGTCTCCTGGCAGCCTTCTCCTCTCCAGCCTGCACAACCCCAACTCTCTCAGGCTGTCCTCAGAGCAGAGCAGCTCTAGCCCTCTGCTCATCCTCAGGGCCCTTCTCTGGACACCTTACAGCCCCTCCAGAGCCTTCCTGGAAGAGAGGCTCCAGACCTGGCTCCAGGGCAGCAGGTGGGCTCAGTTCTTCCCCTCTCTGAAAGCTTTACCCTTCAAGCTGCAAATCCCTTGGCTCCTGCTCCATCAAACCACCTAAAAGTCCTTCTCAGGGCCCTTGTGCAGCAAAGAAAACATCCTCTTGGACTCAGGATGCAGCAGGTCTTGGCCTATTGCACAACCAGACCCTGGGAACCTAAGCAAACCTGGAGGGACACCAACAGCAACACTGCCTTCACCCCTGGAGGCAGAGGGCACCACAGTGCCCTGCACAAAGCTTGGTCTTTGTTCCCTCCCAGCTGCTCTCAGTGCAGATCTTCTGACTGGAGGATTTTGGGGGGTGCTCTTTGTCCAAGGGATGTTTGGTTGTGTTTGTTTTCAGTGCAGACGTTCTGATGTTAGGGTTCTTGAAGTTCAGTGGTGCTGGAGGAATGCTTGGGTGCTAATGCCTTGAGTACTGGAAGCTGCTCAATGAGAGGCAGGGCTCCAAGGTCAAATTTTCCTCTTTTCTCCTCAAGAAAGGAGAGCAGGAGAAGGGGAATGGCTGGCAGCTGTTGGGGGCAGCCTTTGGGGCAGCAGTGCTTGCAGCTGGAGAGCTCCGGGGGTTAAGCAAATAAACCTCTTCATGGAATCAGACTTGGTGAGGGTTTGGAAGGACCTCCAAGGATCATCCAGTCCAACTCCCTGCCAGAGTCTTCACAGGAACACATCCAGGAGGGGTTTGAACATCTCCAGAGCAGGAGACTCCACAACCTCTCTGGCAGCCTGCTCCAGGCCTCCAGCAGCCTCACACCAAAGAAGTTTCTCCTCCTGTTGAGCTGAAACCTTCTCTGCTCCAGTTGGTGTCCATTGGTGCTTGGCTTATTGCTGAGCACCACCCAGCAGAGCCTGGCCCCCTCCCCTTGCCCCCCAGCCCTCAGCTCTTGAGAGACATTGAGCAGATCCCTCTCAGCCTTCTCCTCTCCACACTAACCACCCCCAGGGCTCTCAGCCTCTCTTCCCAGGGGAGATGCTCAAGTCCCCAACTCCTCCTCCTGCCTCTCCCTTGGCCTCTCTCCAGCAGGTCTCTGTCTCTCTGGAGCTGGGGAGCCCAGAGCTGGACACAGGATTGCAGCTGTGCTCTCAGCAGGGCAGAGCAGAGGGGGAGCAGAACCTCCCCAGCCCTGCTGCCCACACTCTTCCTGCTGCCCCCCAGGACCCCCTTGGCTCTCTTGGCCACCAGGGCACTTGGCTGGCCCATG